>NW_009649036.1:488756-504634 GCF_000708025.1 Charadrius vociferus
ATGGATGGGAATGCAATATCTTCCATATATACAGAGGTATTACTATAGGAGACAACTGTCTCATACAAAACCATGTTCACCATAGGAAAAAACATGGAAGCAGAAATTTAGAGCTCCTTAAAGATATCAGCTGTTAATTCCCACGGACTGTGAATCCAGAGCTTTAGGAAATTATTGCTAATTCATGTGGCTAAAAAATTGGAGGACATCCAAGTACAAATACTTGGTTGATGCCTCATGGGTCAGATGTGTGTGCAACAGAGAAAGAGAGAGCGAGCAGTCTGAAGATGTTGCAGGCTAGTTGACACATGCAGATAATATGCAGGAAAAAACATTGCCCAAACAAAAGGAAATTATTCCCAAAGCAATTTCTGATGTGGTAGAACCACTATCAGCAACTATGAGAAGGTACAATAAAGGAGTCTACCCAGATGCATATTTTGTTTGTTGGGAGACATTGACAGCTTGATAGATCATTTGGATGTGGTATCTGAAATAAATTCCAGAAGGAGACAAAAGCAAGTATGTCTCCTGCAAGAAGTAAGAGATAATCCTTCAGAAAAGGAGTGTCTAAACATGCTGGAAGAAGAACTGTAAAATGCATAGTCATCAGGCAGAAAGAATCCCAACTGAGTTGCGTAGACACACACACACAGGTCCATTATAGTATGTCTCCTATTTCCTCAGGACCTCATTATATTATAATCTTTATCTCACTCTCTGGTCCAATAATCAGGCCTGGCCATGAGAACAGAAGCACTGTATTCAGTTATGTTTGGTGGACCCTTGACATGTCTGCAGAATTCAGACAGTGGGACACAGAGCCCTGTCACTTAACAATCTTTTTCACATTCTCTATAACTGTTATTATCTGAAAGGAGAATTGTACTTATGGATGCAAGTGATACCTCCTCCAGCAGAAAGCATTGCATTTTGATTGTACTTTACCTTCACTTCTGATCACTGATCAGAGAAACTAGAAGAAATTTAAGTCCTTTTTGTGTATCTTGAAGCTGTTATTTGTAGTACCCCAATGAAGCATTTGATTTCAGTATAATGAACCCAAAGGACTGATCTTGGTGTGTAGAGTCCGTAAGTCAGACAGCAGTTTGAGCTGCCTGTGAACTCAATGCATTGCAATACACATACAAAGCGCTTTATAAAGATCAGCTTTGTGGGTAAAGAAAAATGGGTCTAGGTAAAGAACCCTACTGAAAAAAATGCTGAACACTTTCAAGACAACCAATATTTTCACTGAAATCAGAGAAAGACATCATACAAAAGAAGGGGCAGATATATAAAGAACCTACTACTTGGAACTTGATTGTTACAGCTGTACTAGAAGTGCCAAACTCTGTAAAGAAGCAGAAAGGCTGTGCAATGATAGAAAGAGTTAAAGTGACTGATTGCAGCAGGCCCATGGGGAGCTATTTGAAAAGCGAGCACAAACGGAATACACCCTGCTGCATTTTTTTCCGTGATTGTGTCTCTAATGCATTAAATTTCAATAGCTCCTCTTACGCACAGCTCATAGAATGAAACATGAACATTTTCTCTCGCCTTACTCAAATTCTTTGGAAATCCTATTTCATTTTTCCACCCACTGCTTTAAAAATGTAACATAAAGCATACAAAAGTTTATTGTGCTACACTATTTTATCATTTTGTTCATTTTCATAATGTAACCTCAAGATTTGTTTAAAAAATGAGCTCTAGTGGATTTGTAAAGTTGTACTATAATGTGTAGGTTAACTGATTTACAGCTGAAATTGGGGTTCCATTTAAATGGAGAAAAAAAATCACTAAAATAGTAAGTGCTGTCCAAGGAAATTATATTTGTTGTCTTTTTGTCTGTGTTTACAATTATGCTTCAAAACCAGATCTGAAAATAACCAATGACTGAAACCCCGTCATTATATCAAATGCCTTCATTATGTTGCTAATCAATTTTTCCAGAAGAGACAGATTTTAACGTTTCAGAATCATCTAAAAAGTGTCACAAGTCTTCGTCAATGGGAAAATATTCAACTTTAAAGTATCCAGACCCATTCAGTACACCATGAATCAAATTCTTAAATCTTTCCTTTATGATAAGTACCTAATGGTTCTCCACAGTGAACAAAAATAAAATCAATTAAAATATTGATTTTTTTAAATCCTCTTCGGCCTATTTCTCTCATTTCCAAATATTATTAAATTCCATATGTAATTTTTACTGATAGCAGCATTGGCACAGTAATTATTCTATATGAGGCTTTCACAGGAACTCACCAGCTTATACTTCTTCCAGAAAGATATTTCACATATCTGTGTACAGGGTTTCTGTTAATGTAATCACTATGAAATAGCTAGTGATTACAAGGATGCTGCCCTGAGTAATGAACCACCTTTATGATCACCAGTGAGGAAACATGTCAAGGAGGAAATTAAACCACAATTTTCTTGATATTTCTTCCTTGAATTCCAACAGGGAATCAAAAACTTTCAAGGTAGCCAGCATTTATCCTTCTTGCCCTCCTTCGGCAAGGGAATAAATACACTGTGTATATTTACTTCATCTTCATCTACACTACCCAAAATACTTTTAAAGTTTACAGCCTTTATAGAGGATTCCCTGCTTTTATTTTCTTTACAATCTTCAGATTTCTTGAAGGTCCCCAGAGGAAAATGTGGTTACCTAAATTTACATCTGCCCCAAGACGTACTCACTCCTCTTGATAAGTGAAAAAATTTCTTTTATTTGGAATGACCTAAGAGGCATCTAAAACTTTACTATAAGTTATTTACTTAAATTAAGTATAGGGTAGACCCTTATATCTATTAAAAGAATGAATGTTGGTTTAGCCAGTTATTAAAATACTAATTATATAGTACAATATTCTAATCTGTTACAAGACTACACTGACATATCTTTTTTATTTGCCCAAGTTTAGTCACTAGGAATGTGATGCTATCAGCCCTAAATGAATATATTCCCACAGTTTTAAAATCAGTAAGCCAATCTATTCCCACTAAAACCAAGGATACCTCAGGAAGACACAGTATTCTAGAAATGCAATTCATTTAACTGAGAAGAGTGTTCTACATCCATCTTTTCTAACTTCGCTGAATACAGCTTAACAGCTATACTCTGCTATTTCCAAACATTCTTGTTAGCTCCTTTTCAGCTTGTCTGTGTCTGTGAAGCATCACCCTTTACAAAATTGGGACTGGGACAGAGCTCTAAAAAGTGTGTTCTTTGTAAGGTGAGAAACAACAGAAATGTTAGACCTGTCATTCTACTTGCTCCCCAGCCTTCTGTAAAATATATAACCTGAGCCCAAAAATCTCACTCACCTCTTTGTTCAGTGGCCTGAGTCCCATAACTTCAACATATCACCTAACGCGCGAACCAGAAAACCATAATAAATAACTGCATTTCTCAAGCACACTGGAATTTTCTCAAATCAGAGAAAGTCCCAAAGCTTACTACAAGCCACAGCTTCTGTTCCAGTGCAAAGGATCTTCCTACCTTCTTTTCTGCCATATAAATGTGTAAAAGTAACCAAATACTTATTTAAACAAACAAAATCCCAAATGCTTTTCTACACCATACAGTGCAAATACACTTATTTCAGGTGTGAGTGGTAACATTAACTAGTTGCTTGTGACCTGCTATTCAGAATAATTAATTGTTCTGTGAAGCGTGGAGTTCAATATCATTAAAGATATTTAAACATCCAACATGGTTCTAAATAATCCTCTGAAGATCTGGACTTAGGGTTGTCTCTCAGGCAGTTCATCTTGGCCAAGTTCTATCTCACGTGACACTGGGACATCTACATTCAGAGTAATTACCCAAGGGTTCACCTAGCTGTATGCATTGTCTGGGTAGTTTCCTACACCTGTCAATGAACTTCCGGCTCTCTCATTGACAACTCACTGACAAAAAAATAGTTACCTCCAGAGAAAAAATCATCTCATGTCTCCTTTAGGACAAACTGTGTTGTAAAAAGTCATGTTTCTCTTCACAGATTATAAAGCTATATGGCCAAATATAGACATCAACTTTAGACATCTGCATCCAAACTTGGGTAACCAAAGAAATTTGGGAAAAGTGTTGGAAAATTCAGAGATTTGGCAGGACTGTGTGAGGAATTCAGTGCTGATGCTGACTGTACCTCCCCCCACCCCCATTCTGTAAATAAATATCTAAGCCTAACAAACATCTTTTCAGAGCACTAAATTAATATTTCAAACAGTAACTTTTTTTCCTTCATTTTATCATTGCTCACATTGGTGTTTGCCACTATTCTTCTTAGCTTCCCACCAGAGATTAAACTTTCAATTGTTTCAACTATCCCGTGTTACTCCTTTGATGTTTTTTATCAGTACATAGCTCATAATTCACAGGTTCCTGGTACACTCTTTCTGACTTGAACCTGCTGTGGTTCTTACTGGTTCCATCATGGTATTCCTTCACGCATTAATTGCTATCACCACATTTTCAGCCAAAAATGTAAAAATTACCCAAATGTGTTATAGTTTACCTGGCAGTTTCTTTATATCTCCCCTTTTTTGTACAAAATTTTTGCATTCCACTTACAGAAGAAGTGTTTTTTAATCTCTGTGGAGAAATAATTCTGGTTTTGAGAAGCAATTTTACACAGACATCCTGGTGTCAATAAGTCTGCTTTCTACTGCTTTAACTGGCTTTTCAGTGAATCTCTTAGAGAGCCTTATATTCAAGTTTAAAAAATTGCTAACTTTCTTAAAAAATTCATAAGGGGACAGTATCCATAATACAAACTACTTTGTAAATAGACTGGATACCGACTTAAAAAGGTAAGACTGAGCCTTCTCCTAGTAGTATGGCCTCAAACCTTTCTTGCACTGGTTTAAATTTCACTGGGGGAGATTCATACAATTAGGTCATTAGTCTTGTCTCTTAATTTCACTTAGCAACAACTGGTTATTGAAAAAGTGACTTTCTGGAAGGGTTTTCTTTATTCTAAATACTAACTTCCTTCCCTAATACTGACTTGCTAGACATAAGCCAACGATGTACGCTCACAGGCCAGAAATCCATCCGTATCCTGGCCTGCTCCTCTACTCTGCTCTCATGAGACCCCCCTGGACTACTGCATGCAGCTCTGGAGCCCCCAGCACAGAAAAGACCAGGATCTGTTGGAGCAGGTCCAGAGGAGGGCCACAAAGATGATCAGAGGGCTGCAGCACCTCTCCTATGAGGACTGGCTGAGAGAGTTGGGGTTGTTCAGCCTGGAGAAGAGAAGGCTCCAAGGAGACCTTATAGCAGCCCTTCAGTATTTAAAGGAGGCCTACATGAAAGATGGGGAGGAACTCTTTATCAGGAAGTGTAGTAATAGGACAAGGGGTAACAGTTTTAAACTAAAAGAGGGAAGATTTAGGGCCACAAAGATGATCAGAGGGCTGCAGCACCTCTCCTATGAGGACTGGCTGAGAGAGTTGGGGTTGTTCAGCCTGGAGAAGAGAAGGCTCCAAGGAGACCTTATAGCAGCCCTTCAGTATTTAAAGGAGGCCTACATGAAAGATGGGGAGGAACTCTTTATCAGGAAGTGTAGTAATAGGACAAGGGGTAACAGTTTTAAACTAAAAGAGGGAAGATTTAGACTAGATATAAAGTAGAAATGTTTTACAATGAGGGTGGTGAAATACCGGAACAGATTGCCCAGAGAGGTGGTAGATGTCCCATCTGTGGAAACATTCAAGGTCAGGTTGGATGGGGCTTTGAGCAACCTGAGCTAGTTAAAGATGTTCCTGCTCATTGCAGGGGGGTTGGACCGGATGACCCTTAAAAGTGCCTTTCCAACCCAAACTATTCTATGATTCTGTGATTCTCTTCCAAGAGCGTAGGTCACTATAGCTCTGATGGCAGATTTTCCCTGCAGTACTGTGACTCCTATAATTCTTCTGACTCTGATACAGCCTCTAACACTTCTCTCTCCTTACTAGCTTAAAATTGTCTCCAAGTAGACTGTTTTAGCTGCCTGGTACAAACGATGGAGAGAAGCGACGGCGTGAGAGTCAGGCACAGATTGCAAATACATAGTTATATTTCAGTTTGCATCCATGATACACTGACTCCAGTGTATCCATCATTGTTTTTAGTGTCTTCCTCTTGTAAATTCTACCAAGCCATATGCCAGTCATGACCCTTCTACAGCATTTATTTTCCTTGAATTTCTTCCTGAATTCAGGAATATCGCTGGCAGAAAGCCCCCCACAATACTGATATTTTTACTCTCCTAGTTCGTTTCTGCCATATTCTAAGCTAAATATTTCAGCACTTTCAGTTTATTCAACTCACGTGCTCTTTGTATTCCACACAAATAATTTGTCTTCATTTTCAAGACTCTTACATTTTTCTCCCTCTACCTGTCTCTTTTGCTAATGCAAACTTTATAGCCCATTTGTTGAATTTTCAAACATCTTCATACTTTCTCCTAGTCTGGCCAGGCTTTGGAGGAACCCAATTGAAACAACCACAAAGCTACCTCAGTATTCAACATTCCTTAAAATCCATCTTCAGAATTTTCTTTTGCTGAGAGTTGTTAGAAATAATGACTTATCAACAGGCAATAGAGCACTGACATAATTTCTATTAGGTGTTTTGTCATGATCTGTATTTTCTAGTTGATTTATATGAACCTTGGACATTCTTGTCTGTCTATGTGCATCCTACTTGTGTCCCCTGGGATAAATTATGTGCTTTTTTATCCAGAGAGTGTGGTTTTGGTTTGTGTCTATACAGTGTCTAGTATTAGTCTGTTAATGGACATCACAGCCATGAAGATGATGATAAATCTTTTACAGTAGCTATGTTTGGCCATTGACATAGGAGGTGAGATATTATTAGGCACAGTTCATTATCTATTAAGCCATAGAACAGTTTATTATGTTGCTTAAAATGCAATATGCTACAGATCTCACTAGGACATCAAAATTGGGAAAAAAAAAAGTTTTATTCAGAATAGAAAATCCACCACCTGTGTACTGATGACATGATTCAACTGATAACATCTATTATAATCCTCTAAGATGCATTTGTCAGTATAAAACCATGAATTCTTACAGATTTTTATGTGGGGCTTTTTCAGATTATATACTAGACTTAAATTAAGTCCATTAATTATTTCTCCTCTTCAGAAGCTAAAAACAAGTCCTCAATTTCTTTTCTGTCACTTGTTGATGTTCAGAGTTTCAGTGAACAATGTTCATATGATAAATGTGCTAACATTTTACTTGTACTTATTTGCAACAATGTAATGCAAGAAGGCTTCCATTTTCTAATTCTAGTCTACTTTTTAAAAGTTCTATATTTGAGCCGGTGGAAATACCAAGTTAGCAAAATCTGCCTCTTTACACCCATGTAATGCTACCTTTCAATTAATGTGTCCTGCACTGTCATATAAAGAGGCATAATTTGATTAGGTGGTTATGTTATGTCCAACTGCATCAGTTTGAGCTAATCAAATGATTCAATAATGCACGAATTTCCTACCCTTTGCCTTCCTTCCAAAAGGAAGACCATTTGGACTTTGTAACAGGTGCACTGAGTTTGAAAAACACTCCAAAACAAATGTTCCCAGATGTCTGGCTGTACTGTTTAAAAGTAGTCAAAACAGTCAAAGCAGCCATTCAGTAAAAAGAAAAGACTTTTTCCTTTTGGATCTACTTTTGCATGCATAATTGGGACTCCTGTGCATTTTCGTATGTAGTGGACAATGTTGTGGAAGAGATATGAATTTATTTTGGCAACACGATTGTAACTGGAAGATATCAGAAGGAGACAAAAAAGGGTGTCTGTGAAAGTTAAACCACACAGAAGGTCATGGGCAAGAGCTAACAACTGAGAAGTGCTTCTTTGAAGCTCCCAAGGCCCATCAGACTGAGGGGCATAGGACTGCAAAAAGGAAGAAACTCCAAAACTGATTTACCTTTTTACCTTTGTCACCTCACCTGTTAGACTGATGACAACTCAGGTGTCTTGGAGTTATAAGTAGCAACACATGAAGAGTTAACAATTGTGATAAAGTCACTACAGACAAGGTGTAGGTTACCTAACTTCAGCTATGTCATAGTCAATTATTGAGGGTCCTCATGTAGCCTGTGGAAGGAGAGCTGCTTCCTGAGGGTCGTTCGTTCTGTCAGTCTTGGACAATCAGCTGGAATCAACCTGTGGGTACTTAAGTCTCTCTGTTAGATGTAGTCTACTTCTTTACAATATTTAGCCCAAACACTTACAGATTAGATTTCTTGATTAGATGAATCCTTATATGATATCAGCAAAAGACACCATGCAAGCAAGTAAAAATGTAAATGCAAAACATACATGGGATTCCAAACAGCCTTTTGTTGAGACATAGATTTGATAAGAGATTAACCCTTTCAAGAAATGCTTCATGATTTCTCACTTTTAGTTTCTCTTGAGCACAGCAATTCCTGTCTCCTAAGAGGATGTTTGGAAGGTTAAAGGATGGGATTATAGCCAGAATTTGAATATAAATGAATCATACCTGTAAATTTGCCAGATTAGAATTGAGATTTAGGGGACGGAGCAAGAAAACAGCTCTAACAAAATATTATTTACTGGAATTTGAGTGACACAATGAACTGGTGGTTAAGTTCTTCCTTGTCCCTGCCTCAGTAGAAGATTTGGAGCTCTTCTCTCCACCTGTCTCCCCAAAAATACATGCATTCATTTCCGAAAAGGCTGCCGTCCAGTCATTAGAAAACAAATACAAAAGGCTTGTTCCCTAACAGTTTATGAAATCAGTGCTGCTTTTCAGCAACTTGGGCAAAGAACAGTGCAGAGGTAACTACAGGATTTTTCTTCCAAAACCTATTTCTCTGAATGAAGATGCCCTGAGAGGTATAAAAACTTCAAAGTTAGTCACATGAGCTAAAAGTTAGCATCTAGTGCCTTTTGAGACCAGCATAGTGCTCCTAGGTTATCTGGTATGCCCAACACCACTTCTCTAAAAGGGTGAAGATTCTCTGAGTTCTGTGTTGAATCTTCCAGATGGAGACAGACATGCTGTATACCCAAAGGTGTCTCAGATGTCATTGGTTGCATATGTGTAAACAGCTGAATCACTCCTTCCATCTCACAGAGTTTTAGGTGTTTAGCATAAGTTCCCTTTGAATGCAGTGGACAGACCTCCAAGAGGGGGAATTAATCTTATTTTAAGAATGGTACCTAAGATTAATGGCTCTCTAGAGATGCCTCTCTTTCTCTTATTGATATAAAGGAAGCCTAGACAACTATTTTAAATGGACACTTCAGTGACACTCAGTTATGGCTGAGATTAATACGACAGATACAGAATTAGGTGACCATGGAATATGTATTACAGACATGGAATCTGCAAAGCTTTTAAATGTTTGAATGACATTTCTGAAACTGGCAACTAATGTTTGTGTGTGCTTCCACTCCTGGGCAAAATACCGAATTGACTTCTTTCTTGAAAATTAGGCAGTTTTCAATAATGAACTAAAAAAAAAAAAAAGCCTATTTTCACATCAATGTATGCTGCTAAAGCCGATATTGTGACCAATCCTTTTATAAATTCAGAAGTCAGCCATATGGAGCCATCCAAAAATTGGCAAACATCCATTTCTTTATGATGCTTATTGTTTAGTATAAGTGAAGCAGAATTGTATTCAGTACATCTCAGGCCAATTTGAGACACATAATAAATATAAGTTCTTTAATGAATTCATTGTAAGCCTTTCTTTACAAAGGTATTCTAAAAGATAAAAAGAATTGCTACGAGTTAGGTTATCATCCTACCATGTCTTAAATATAAAATAAATCTTTCAATTTAACTATCAATCTCAGAAACTGCCACTCTTACTATGTTAATGAAATCCCCGTTACAATGCAGAACTATGGTTAAATGAATGGAAAGGTGTGACTATTTAATTGAAGGGGTTTTATTAGTACTTCATTCGAAGTAGACTACAAAAATTTAGCCCATCAATTTTGCTTGTGACAAGAATCCTTTTCACTGGAGGTAAAAGTCCTAAAATTCCAGGAATCATATCTTTAAGAAAATAAAAACCTACAGAATAAAATGTTGGAAATTAGTTAGAAGATGCAAGTGAACACAAGTGACAAGACAACAAACAATTTACGAGGTTGCACCAGTGTATTAACTCAAGTAGAAATGGAAAGAAAAAGTAGCAAATCAGCAAGAAGTTGTTTGAACTATTACATAGTATCTACATTAACCTCTGAAATGGGCAATATCATCTCTCCTTACTGTCAGTGGAAGGAAATAGACCCTAGAAGGATGTGAGTAACCTTACTTCTGTTAGATGTCTACCTTAGGATGAAGTGAACTGTTACATAGAAGAATCTATTTCTCCCCATTGACTATAAAAGAAGATAAGGATGACTAGATGTAGACCTTTAAAGAAAACTTCCCAACAGGAAAGCAACTAGCTAAAATTATCCATGAAATAGCAGTCTTGACTTCGTATTTTAAACGTCCTTACTTTGAAGGAACAAAAGGTATACAAGAAGAAAAAGTTCTTATCAAAAACGGTTACCTATTATCTTTTTGTTTATATTATTGAGAATACAGAGGGGTCTATGAAGTGGTTTCACTTAGATTATTGAAGTCAGTGGGTTTTTGAAAGATTAATTTGCTTCTTAAATGTCCTTCCATAATTTATACTAAATATTAATGACCTTACATCAAGATTAAATGTATGATAAAGTAAAAAGTTGTATTAAAGCTGATAATCTACCAGTGATTTGACTTGAATTGTAATTGGTATTTTCAGGAAACAAAGATATAAAAGGCAATAAAACATATCTTATACATGAAACACAGAGATTTTCAAGTTCACTTGTATTATTGTTTTTAATTTATAAAAATTTGTATAGTGTCTAATAGCAAGGAATTAAATGTTCATAGAATCATAGAATCATATATGTTGGAAGGGACCTTTAAGATCATCAAGTACAGCCATCAATCTCACACTGCCAAAACTACCACTAAACCATGTCCCTAAGCACCACATCTATATGTCTTTTAAATACCTCCAGGGATAGTGATTCAACCACTTCCCTGGGTAGCCTGTTCCAACATTCAATAACCCTTTCTGTAAAGAAATTTTTCCTAATATACTACCTAAACCTCCCCTGGTGCAACTTGAGGGCATTTTCTCATCTCCTGTTGCTTGTTACTTGGGAGAAGAGACTGACCACCATGTCTCTGCAACCTCCTTTCAGGTAGTTGTAGAGAGCTACAAGGTCTCCCCTCAGCCTCCTTTTCTCCAGGCTAAACAACCCCAGTTCCCTCAGCTGTTCCTCATAAGACTTGTTCTCCAGACCCCTCACCAGCTTTGTTGCCCTTCTTTGAACACACTCAAGAATCTCAATTTCTTTCTTGTAATGAGGGGCCCAAAACTGAACAAAGTATTTACGGTGGGGCCTCACCAGTGCCGAGTACAGGGGGATGACCACTTCCCTAGTCCTGCTTATCACACTATTTCTGATACAGGCCAGGATGCTGTTGGCCTTCTTGGCCACCTGGACATACTGCTGGCTCATATTCAGCCAGCTGTCAACCAACATCCCCAGGTCCTTTCTTGCCGGGCAGCTTTCCAGCTACTCTTCCTCAAGCCCATAGGGTTTTATAGTCTTATCATTACATGAGCTTAATGTTTCAGTTAGGACCTCATACTTTGCCTGAAGGTGGAGTGTAAGCAGGAACAAAGTCTTGGTTTGCAATGCATTTGGAATAATGTGTTGTTATTAAATATATCCAAGTTTACAACACACCAGTTAGAAAAATAGAAAAAAAAAATCATGACTCTATTTTCCATCAGAAGGTATACTTCCATCCAGACTGAATTTATTGTTCAATATTAAAAAAAAAAAAAAAAAAAGAATCCTTCTCATACTCTTCATCAGTGTAGGGCTGAGGAATTTTGGGGGGGGTTTATTTTCTTTTTTTTTTTTTTCATTTTTTATTTTTCATTTTTGATCATCATCCATAGCCAGGTTTGTTGGTGCAATAAGCCTGCAAGTGACCGTGGAGCAGATTTGGGCTTTTTGTCCTGTTCTATCAAATGGCATACTTGGCTACCTGCAACTGATGTCTTTGTTCCCTCATAGAACGGTTTAGGTCAGAAAGGACCTTGAAGATCATCGAGTTCCAACCCCCCTGCCATAGGCAGGGACACCTCCCACTACACCAGGTTGCCCAAGGCCACATCCAGCCTGGCCTTGAACACCTCCAGGGATAGGGCCTCAACAACCTCTCTGGGCAACCTGTTCCAGTGCCTTACAACCCTCAAAGTAAAAAATTTCTTCATGTCAGTGAATAAGTGAGCAAACACTTTGTGCTCTCATACTGTTTGGTTTGCATATTCTATTCACATAGAACCCAATTCACTTTGCTTGTAGTAAAGGTTTTGATACTGTCCCTCACAGTATCCTTCTGGACAAGTTGTCCAACTGTAGGATGAGCAGGTTCAAATTGCACTGGGTGAAGAACAGGTTGAAGGGCAGGGCTCAAAGTGATGTAGTGAATGGAGCTACATTTGGCTGGCAACGGATCACCAGCAGTGTTCCTCAGGGCTTAATCCTAGGGCCTGTCCTATTCAGTATTTTTATCAATGATACGGATGAAGGAGTTGAGTGCACCATTAGCAAGTTTACTCACGATACCAAACTGGGAGGTGCTGTCGACTCTCTTAAGGGACAAGAGACCTTGCAGAAGGATCTAGATAGATTGGAGCATTGTGCAATCATCAATGGTATGAAATTTAACAAGTCCAAATACTGAATTCTGCATGTAGGATGGAGTAACGCCAGGCACAAGTATAAATTGGGAGAGGAGTGGCTGGAGAGCATACCTGTGAAAAGGGATCTGGGGGTGTTGGTTGACAGCAGGCTCATTATGTGCAGCAGTGTGCCCTGGCAGCCAAGAGGGCAAACCGCATCCTGGGGTGCATCAAACACAGTATAACAAACCAGTCAAAAGAGGTGATTATCCCGCTGTACTCAGTGTTGGTGTGGCCTTACCTTGAGTACTGTGTGCAGTTCTGGGCCCCACAATTTAAGAAGCATGTGAAGGCCCTTGAATGTGTCAAAAGGAGAGCAACAAAGCTGGTGGAATGCCCTGTGAAGAGCATCTAAGCATTTTGGGTTTGTCTAGTTTGGAGAAAAGGAGGCTGAGGGGTGACCTCATTGTTCTCCACAGTTTCCAAAGGAGGAGGGGAAATGAAGAGGGGGCTGCTGAGCTCTTCTCTCTGGGATCCAGTGATAGGACACGTGGGAATGGTTCAAAGCTGCACCGGGGGAGGGTTAGACTGGACATAAGAAGCAGTTCTTAACTGAGAGGTGGTGAAACACTGGAACAGGTTTCTTAGAGAGGTGGTCGAAGCCCCAAGCCTGTCAGTGTTTAAGAGGGGTTTGGATAATGCCCTTATTAACATGCTTTAGCTTTTGGTGAGCCCTGAATTAGTCAGGCAGTTGAACTAGATGGTCATTGTAGGTCCCTTTCAACTAAATTTATTCTATTCTGTTCTATTTTATCCTATTCTATTCTGTTCTGTTCTAAATAAGGTAGGACAATTTGTCTTTTGTGAAAATATCAGAGGAACACAGGAAACATTCTATGTTTATTACAAATAAAAACCCAAAAACCTAAAACGAAATTTCTGTCTTGCACACCACATTTCTCATACATTCATTACTAGTGTTGCTTGTTGGAGAATTCAGAAATAAATACTTGGGAATCCTGCAATAAGAAAAGAAAAGGAAATGCCCAGTAGAAGGTACTATGGAAGACAAGACTCATGATTCCCTCAGAGATTTCTTGAAAATGGTGGTTATGTGAAAGATATAAAAAGGGTCCAAGTAAACTAAGTGTTTTTTGCTGGAATTGCTTGGTAGAAAGAAAGAAATAAGGTTGGTGGAAGGATATGGTAACAAGTAAAAAGACACAGAGTGTGCATGGTGAAGATACTGAAGAGGACTGTGTAAGAGATGTCTTAGAAAAAGGTCAGAAGAAAAATTTCTACATTAAACCAAGAAAGTTAACCGTTTTGCTCTTGGAGGAGCATCTTATTTACAACACCTTTGAAAGAACATTCATTTTGTTCCCAAGTGGCTAAGTGGTGCCTTCTTTCAATAACATTTTTATGGTCCAAGACTAAAATAACATTATTAATTATTTTTTTGAGATATCACAGATCTATGGGAACTTACTGCAGTAAGGAATCAGCATATTATTTTCCCTGAAAAAATAGCTCTTAGGGTGTCCATCCTTTTTTTTTTCCTCTTTTCTGAAAGTTGCTATTCCATCTGGAGCTTTGGGACACCAGGGCTGTTTACTATAATCCCAGCATTTTTTATTAATAGATGTTCCAGACTCTCTTATTCAGTGGAAACTGTTCAGAAGACTACTATACTAGTAGTATAGTAGTATAGTAGTATAGTATTAGTCATCAACTAGAATGACTTAACATCTTGGTTAAGTCCTACTAATTTTAAGTCTCTCCTGTTCTATTGGAATTAATAGGCAAGTCTCTGGGAATGCCTATGACGTTTAATATTTCCAACACTAAAATAAGCCAGAGTAATATTCAGAAAAATACAGAGAAGTATGATGCATGATAAGCTGGTCATCTTTGTCTGAAAAAAAAAGGAGAGACTGAACAAGTCTAAGTCTAAAGGGAATTAAAGAAAAAGCAGTGCAGGTATTAAATAAGATGCAGGCTAAAGATCATTATTTTTGTTAAATCAAGCTTTAATCAGGCTTATAATTGTTTTTGGATACTAACCATATGGGTCAGCAGGAGACATAAAAATAGATTAGAGGTAATTCATTCTGCTGAATTGAGAACGTAATGTGTTGTGGGTTTGTATTAACATTAAGCAAGGGGTAGGAAATGAAATGTCATTAAGATTAATGTTGAATTATGAGATGTGAAAGCTTTGATGTAGATCTGTGAAAGGATCCTGGGCATTTAAATACCACCCAAAAATCTAGCACCCATTTAAAAATAAATTTATGTCCAAGTTCTCAACCAATTTTTAAGAACCTTATTATCACTCCATTCACCTAAAGGATCCAAAGTCAGATCAGGGCAAAAACTGAATCTGTCCTATCACTGAATGAAGAATCTGATTGGTATGGTGCCATGGGATGATGCACTGGAAGGAAGAAGGGCCCAAGAAAGCTGATTAATATTCAAGGATCACCTCCTCTGAGCTCAGGAGCGATGCATCCCAACAAAGAAAGCGGCAGGCAGAAAAGTCAGGAGGCCTGCACGGATGAACAAGGAGCTCCTGGACATGCTCAAAAGTAAAAAGGAGGCCTATAGGGAGCAGAAACAGGGGCGGGTAGCCTGGGAGGAATACAGAGAAATTGTTCGAGCAGCCAAGGATCGGGTTAGGCAAGCTGAAGCCCGGATTGAATTAAATCTGGCCAGGGACATTAAGACAAACAAAAAAATCCTTCTGTAAGTATGTCTCCAAGAAAAGAAAGACTAGGGAACATGTGGGGCCTCTCCGGAAGGAAACAGAAGACATGATCACCCAGGGCAGAGACAAAGCTGGGGTACTCAATGACTTTTTTCCCTCAATCTTCACTGGCAAAGACTGCAACCACACTGCCCATGATGCAGAATGCAAAGGCGAGGATTGGGAAAATGAATAACTGCCCACTGTAGGTGAAGATCCAGTATGAGACCACCTGAGGAACCTGAAGGTGCACAAGTCCATGGGACCTGATGAGATACATCTGCGAGTCCTGAGGGAACTGACAGATGAAGTTGCTAAGCCACTAGCCATCATTTTTGAGGCGTCTTGGCAGTCTGGTGAGGTTCCTGCT
>NW_009649036.1:504911-521154 GCF_000708025.1 Charadrius vociferus
TCCTGCTGACTGGAAAAGGGGAAACATAACTCCTATTTTCAAAAAGGGAAAAAAGGCAGACCCAGGGACCTACAGGCCAGTCAGTCTCACCTCTGTGCCTGGCGAGATCATGGAGCAGATCCTCCTGGAAACTCTGCTTAGGCACACGGAAAATAAGGAGGTGATTGGTAGCAACCAACATGGCTTCACCAAGGCCAAGTCATGCCTGACAAATTCAGTGGACTTCTGTGAGGGGTTTACAGGTAGCAGACAAGGGGAGAGCAACTGACATCATCTACTTGGACTTGAGCAAAGCATTTGACACTGTCCCACACAATATCCTGGTCTCTAAATTGGAGAGACGTGGATTTGACAGATGGACCACTCGGTGGATAAAGAACTGGCTGGACAGTCTCACCCAAAGAGTTGCGATCAACGGCTCGATGTCCAAGTGGAGACCAATGATGAGTAGTGTTCCTCAGGGGTTGGTACGGGGACTGGTGTTGTTCAGCATCTTTGTTGGTGACATGGACAGTGGGATCGAGTGCACCCTCAGCAAGTTTGCCAATGATACCAAGCTGTGTGGCGAGGTAGACACACTGGAGCAGAGGGATGCCATCCAGAGGGACCTGGACAGGCTGGAGAGGTGGGCCCAGGCCAACCTCATGCAGTTCATCAAGGCCAAGTGCAAGGTCTGTACATCTGGGTTGGGGCAATCCCAAGCACAAATACAGGCTCAGTGGATAACGGATCAAAGCAGCCCTGAGGAGGACCTGGGGGTGCTGATTGACAAGAAGCTCAATATGAGCTGGCAATGCATGATCGCAGCCCAGAAAGCCAACCGTATCCTGAGCTGCATCAGAAGAAGTATGGCCAGCAGGTCAAGGGAGCTGATTCTTCCCCTCTCCTCTGCTCTCGTGAGACCCCCACCTGCAGTAGTGCAGCCAGCTCTGGAGCCCCCAACATAGGAAAGACATGGACCTGTCGGAGCAGGTCCAGAGGAGAGCCACGAAGATGATCAGAGGGCTGGAGCACCTCTCCTATGAGTACAGTCTGAGACAGTTGCGGTTGTTCAGCCTGGTGAAGAGAAGACTCCAGGGAGACCTTATAGCAGCCTTCCAGTACCTAAAGAGGGACTATAAGAAAGCTGGGGAAAGACTTTTTACAAGGACGTGTAGTGACAGGACAAGGGGTAATGGCTTCAAACTGGAAGAGGGTAGATTTAGATTAGATATTAGGAAGAAATTTTTCACTTGAAGGGTGGTAAGACACTGGAACAGGTTGCCCAGAGAAGTCGTAGAAGCTCCATCTCTATAGGTGTTCAAGGCCAGGCTGGATGGGGCTCTGATCAACCTGGTCTAGTGGAAGGTGTCCCTGCCCATGGCAGGGGGGTTGGAACTCGATGATCTTCAAGGTCCCTTCCAACCTAAACCATTCTATAATTCTATGATTACTCTTAATCTGACTAGTTTCCTCTTCATCCAGGTGTACTTAGGAAGCAAAAAGGCCAGCTTAATTTGAGGATGAAAAGCAGAGGGGACAAATATTTGCCTTTGGGGAAAAGACTCAAGGCACATATCCCATATGAAGTGACTTCATACGCAGTAGCACTGAGAACCACAGAGAGCTGTGTGATTTAAGATGTCCTACTGTCTTCACATTTCTCAGTTGGCTAATGTAGGGAGATGCTCATTCAACATGCTGTGAGACTGTTAGTTTTTTTCCAAATGTATCCAACACTTAGACACTTAACCCTTTTCATACAATAGGTGGAGAGCCTGGGTACCATTTTCAGCCGCGTGGACACCATTTTTAAAAATCAAACTCTGAAATGATGAAGCTGTCAGTATAGATTTAGTACCAACAGTAAAACACAAGTTTTGCCTTAGTGACAAATAAAAAAAACAATAAGAACATTTAATGCCTGCATTTTGTCAGAAGATATGAAGGGATCTGATAATACCATTTGGACACAGAGCAAGAAGAAGAAGAAGAAGAAGAAGAAGACAATGACAACAACAATGACAACAATGATAACTTCAATAGAATTGAACTGAACTGGCCATAAAGATGGATGGATGGTTCTGTGCAGCTGAATACAAAATAAACCTTACTTTTCAGGAAGGAGTATGTCAGTAAATAAAATTAATAGTAAAAAATGTAGTTCTGGATTTGGAAATACTTTAGACAGAATAAAAATTTTGTAGAATGTCTGTTTTAAAATCTAATGTGTCTGAACATATTTTTAACATGTAACATAAGCTAGTGCCAGTGTATCAGACTCCTATGCTACAGATAAAAAAAAAAAATCAATTAATGAGGGAAGATGATCAACTAATGAGGGAAGATGAAAGCAAATGTTGCATCTAACATAGAGATTTTTTTCAGTGATTTACATTCACTGTAATGTCTTTCTCTAACTGAACGATAGTGATACAGGTCCAGTTTAGTCATACAGGTCTGGTTCCTTAAGCCATTAGAGACAATGAAGGAAATTACAATTTGTAAGAGGCAACAGGACATTATCTGCCAGACAGAAAAGCTGTTTATATATTGCCAGGTTCATCTGTCCTACACAGAAATGGAGAATACGCTCTAAGTAAGTGCTGCATAAAGGGATACCCCTAACCTCAAGAAATCAGCAGTTTCATGTGAGCAGGTAACCTTTCCTATGTAAGAGGCCTCATCCTAAAACTTTTCAAATGTGTAAATCTCATTATAATATTCCAGTAATTATTCATGACCAGACTAAATGTTACAGAACTGACTTCTGATGTAAGAGCGTTTTTCTAAAAGCCACTGAAGCCTGTTTCTTGACATCAAAGGATTCTGAATGAAGTCTTTAGTGAGTACTGATCAATTAACAGTCATCTACTGATCATCTAACAGTCATCATAGGTAGGGAATAAATGCTAAGAATAAGAATATAAAGCATATACAGTAGGGTACCACCTCTTTGCTTTATACTCTAACTGGCCTGATGTTTCACAATAGCTGTCAATGAAGAACAAGAATAGAGGTGATTAAACAGTAATGGCTTTGATATGATGCTGCAGAGAAAAAAAATTGTTGTTAAGACTGGTTATTATAATCTATTTCCCAGATAAAGGATTACTAACATAAACAGAAAACCTCATCACAGTTTCAAAGTATTAATAGGTCACTGCAAAGGGGTATAATAAAGACATATTTAAGTAGAAAATGACCAAAGAAATAAAAAGCATGTATTATGGCAGCAACTTTATCAGATCCTCCTATAATTCTTGCTATTTTTGAAGTATGCCTGCACTTCACTTTAATATAGCAGCCACTCATACCCAGAAATCATTTCTATATGAATTGTCCAATGGGAAAATAAAACTATAATTATGCGTCATAAAGTTATCCATTGAACACTTTATAATGACAAGATGTCTTCACTATATTACAGACAAGCCTGAACGCCCTGCACCAGATATTTCTAACAGCACAGTGTCTTACATATGCTTACACAAATAAATATTCTCCCCTAATTGAAATAAGTTTGTGCCATAATGATAAAATCCAAGGAAATTTGAAAAAAAATATTTAGCTTCTGGGCCTTTAAACTAAGTAGGCAGCACAGAACTTTTTTCTGCTTGTAAGACAAAGCACGTAAGTTTGTCAGTTTTGCATGTTTTTCAGCTCTCAATTAATGCTTTTGAATAAGATTAAAATATAACAAATGTTTAGAAATTATTTTTTCCAGGACTGCAATTTGGATAGCAAGAGATTTTTTTAATACACCTGCCAACTTTCATATAGAAAGCCTTTTCCAAGTTGAGAATATCATTACCAATAACACAATCATCATAGATATTTTCTAATAAGCAGAACATTTCATAACATGAAAAAGGGTTGCATTCAAAACTGTGAAGGAAAAAATTACAAAAGCAATGAAAGCAAACAACACTGTAAATCTACCTTAGCAGTCAAAGTAGAGCTAGAGAAATATAAAGAAAAATAATTCAGAACATCACTCTAAAATGTGATAAAAGGACCTAAAAGGTGTGGCGAATGATACAGTTATGGATGGTGACAGGTAGTATATAACATGCATGTAGGACTGATGCAGTTGAGGAAAACTGCTAGATGGTACTCGAATAACAGGTAAATGTATCAGTTTATTTTTATGTGCCTTAGAAAGCAAACACAAGCAACAAACATGAAAGAATCGCAGAGGGTATGTGCAGTATTAAGAGATATATTATTCTTCTAAAGAGATTCATTATGTTTATAATTACCTTGGAA
This sequence comes from Charadrius vociferus, assembly GCF_000708025.1. NCBI lineage: Eukaryota > Metazoa > Chordata > Aves > Charadriiformes > Charadriidae > Charadrius > Charadrius vociferus. The sequence continues at coordinate 509,160 of NW_009649036.1, forward strand.
AAATGTTTTCCAGTGACTGCCTCAGTGTGAAGTGAGAATTACAATACAGTGCAGAGACTCTCAAGGATCTCACTAACCAGGAGGAAAGCTTGTCTCACTCTCTGAGCAAATGCCTGGCTGAAAGTCTGTAACGGAGATTTCCCATCATGTGAAAATTACTCTCTAAACAGGGAAGAGTTCCTTTCTAATTTTCAAGACTTCCTACCTAATGCTCAACTTGATAATTTTTTTTTATTGTATTATTCTCTTTTTTTCTTTTTTTTCTTTTTTTTTTTATAAGGAAGCTCTCAGATCACAACAAATAAATTTTGAGCAATTGTTCTAGCTAGAATTTTTGCTTTGGAAGTTTCCACTGACTGCAAGTAATAATCACAACATGATTAAAACCAGGAGTGATTCTGAATAGTCTGTTCTAGTCATGCCTGAGCAGGAGAAAGCAAGTCTGCTCCCTATGTGAGAATTTTATCCAGCTGTGCAGACACAGTAATATGCAGACAGGTTATAAATAATGTGTGAGGTCCACTCAAGTCCCAAAGAGCTCTTCTACTCCGTTTGTAGTAGTAAAAATCAGACAAGACCTGGTCTTCTGCCACGATGGATGAAAGCCACCTCGTTCAGTGAAATCGTCTTTGGCAAAGAGCTTAGTAAAGCAACAGTAGCTGGGATAGCTCCACTAGCTTCTGATATCTTTTCACCTTTTTGATACCATTTGGAGACCTTTAATTGCCTCAGAAATACAAAATGTTTTGGTGCTCAAGTTATTCTTAGAACACCCTGCTCTTTTATGAGTAAAGGGGGACAACATGTATGCACCACATAACCTCAGAAGGAAGAAATAAGTTGTTCACTACAAGTTCCATTATTCAACAAAAATTTCAGTGCTGCGTTTTGGAAACTTGTCTGCCTAAGATTAGGTTGATATCCAAAAAATGTATTATGCATAAGTGAAATAGCTCCACATTTTTCCTCTTTGTTTTTGTTGTGGGAAAGGAGGTGGGTGGAGAACAGTTGGAGCTCACAGAACATATGTTGTTTCTTGCTATGTAGTGCAGCAGGAAACGTTAATTAAGAAAACCAAAAAAAATGTTAGCAACATCATCTAAAGTTTTGCTTTTCAGCTTTTTCATATTATACTATTATGCTATGCTGGGCAAAAAGTTTCAGCATGTTCTGTTCAGGCTGCTAGAAACCCTCTCCCACTCCGCCATAAAAAGGGCAATGAGGTCATCTTACCACCTTTGGGCTGAGCCTTCACCAAAGCTCTTGTTCAGTCAATGAGACACTAGGAGCTAAAGCAGCCAAACAGACTAAGTTATAGCACCTTCAGAAATGCTTGGTAAAGCGTGTTGACTGCAAACTATGAGCTTTACTATTGGCTGCAGATAAGGTAGTTTGTGGCCTACCTGTGAGACCAACTGCGGGGCTTGCAAGGAGGGACCTCTGGGGCTGCTGTGGTCCAGCCCACCTCCTCCTTGCCTACCCTTCTACACTGAGTTTGCACAAGCTGCAAAACTGTCTGCCTCCGCTTTTTTTCTGCCATCTTAGTGTTTTTTCATCATGCGGTTGTAGCTCAGCTGAATGGAGGCACTGGGAATGATGGTTGGCAGTGGGCAGCAGTGAAGACAGTCCTCAGACAGACTGCTCTGACTGCCCCCAGAGGACTCCCTGGTTAAGCTCTAGTGCAGTATCAGACAGTTAGCTGTAGCAGGGCTTGAGGATGTAGCTTTGCTAACTTTTTCTCCAGCAGTACTGCTAATTAGACACCTTCCCCCCGCTTCCTGGCCTTCCCTGTTTTTTCCCCCTTCTTCGGTTGTCACATCAGGTGTGCTGGTACAAGCAGTCTGTGCAGCTTTGCACACACCGGACCATGGTTAAAAATAGCCCCCAAAGTCCTGGGCTTTTCAGTCTGGTGTTACAGGATAAAGTTATATGAATGTCAGATTATGACAGTCCTCCCACTGTCCCAGCCTGCTACTTTTTATTTCTAAGATATAGTTTAGGTCATCTATTTTACAGTCTAGATCCAAAGAACTGCTGCTCCGGACGCTTCCCGGCAAGCTGTGAGATTCAGCAATAGGGCAAGATCCAACCACAAGGAGCAAGGGAGGACTGGAGTGGCTTATGCAAACCTTGTGTCAAAGGCAATGTAATGCTGAACAATTCTGTCCATGTAGGCTCATTTCCTACATCAGTTTAAACCGATATAAATAAGAGAGAACTTAAGTAGCTGAGGTAAGGATCCACCTTCTACCAGTTTCATTGCAGAGTAGACATCTCTCGCCAGGGGGGTGTGAAGTTAAACACTAAGAATATAGTGTGCTGAACTTACAAACAAGGTCTTCCTATGCTTGCCTCTTGGAGATTTCAGGCGCTTTAAGCTTTAGATAGAAGCTGGGATGGGAGTTTCAGCATCTAAATATTGGGTATAAGGTCCTTAAGGATTCCTCAAGGATCATTTAAGTACTTCAGTCTCTCTGCCTCTCTGCATCTTTGCATCTCTTTTTCTTGACAATGCCTATGTGTACGAAGGAGAGAAAAATAATTAATCCTGGTCAAACATTTGATGTGAGAACAGTATTCTTTCAAAATACATTGATTCATGGAAGTCCAAATGTTGTGTGGAAACATTGGTTTTAGTAAAAAATTATATCAAACTGTCAAAAATTTTTTTAAATAACATTGAAATATTTCATTCTGATAAGGTCAGGGTACTTTCCTCTGACTCGCATTTTGACCTTAATGTTATTATGTATAATTAAGATAAATATAAATAAAAGCTGATGTGTTAAAGTCAAAAGGAGGTACTAACTGGCATCAAAGTGCTTTATTCTTATCAAAGTGAAGCATGACCATAAAACTTTTTGAAATTTCTGAAATCACGTAGAGGGAAACTTTGTTGATCGGAAACCATTTACTTGTATTCCCACTTTTCCTTCCTCAGTCAAAACAAAACGTCAGAATGTTGTCGTTTCTCCCTGACCACAAATACTGCTATTATTTCAACACAGCTAGATATGATGCAGACAGTGGTCTCCAAAGGCAAATAAAGCAATGATGTAGCAGGTGTGGTTTCTGTTGATATATTGTGAATGTGTAGACAAGCTGCTTCTTCAAAATTTGTAGCAAGGCAGTTTGCCTTCTGTGCATATAATAAAGATTGCTCTTCTGTCTCTTTTTTAGGTGGTTCCACGATTTGAAGTGTCCTCCATTACAGCCTAATGCAACCAGTTAGGCGAAGGTATAAATTAAGGAGAAAAGAAGCACCGGATGGAGTGGCTTTGGCAGGAGAAGGGGTCAGCTGGGTAAGGACTCATCAGCTGAAGAAAAGGCAGCTGATGGGAGGGATACTGCAAAAGTTTATAAGGCACAGAGAAGGTATTAGAAAATGGTGGTGACTGTTCCTCACGTTACAAAAAATAGACAATTGATACAGAATTTTTTTTCACAGACAGCCAACTTGATTTGGGAGTTCATTGCCATTCAATGCTTTATGTAACACAGGTATAAATGGTTTCATAAATGATTAGAAAATATCTCTTACAGAGGAACGTCTGTCAAGAGCTGTTAAACACACTAAGGAAAATTCAATGTCTGTTCTCAGATAGGTAAGTTGTTTGTCTGGAAGTGAGACCAAATATTTTGGGAAATGTTTTTCTGCAATTAGCTTGTTTTCACTCTCTTTTCAGAGAAGAATGTCAGAAGGTTATATGGACTATTGGTTGCTCTCAGGTTGATTCTTCTAATATTCAGTGGGAGTAAAGTTTTTTAATACAGAAATACAGAAAATAAATTTTCAGTGTACCCATGATCACTGGATAGCCTGTATATATTTCAGAACCTGTCTGGCAAACATGAATGGTCAATGTTACTTCAGAAAACAAAATACTATCAACTTGTCTGTGTGTACCAATGATGAAACAGGAGTGTCAGCTTTTTATGTGAGGAAAAGGTTCCCTTCTTTTTGCTTGCTTGTTCTTAGATAAATAACTAGTTTAATTTATGCATCAAAGCAATCACAGACATCTCTTGTGAAAGTATGCTGTTAAATGCATTAAATTATTCGATATCGGGATGGAAATCTCTCCCTTTTAGAAGCCACATGTACCTGTCTCTACCAAAAGTAAAACTGCAAAAATGTCCCTTTTCCTCAGGTTACAGCTGGTGCAGTGTGAAGTTATGAAAAAAACCCTCTTGAATCTACCATGCTGTGCCAATTATCATGGCTCGTCTAATGTGGTTGCAAGTGATATAATTAGCAGTGCTAGCAAGGGCATTGTCTATGAGGTCAGTTTAACCATATTGTGGCTGTTATAATTACTGACAGACTTCTCGGAAAATTAAGCTCCCTGTGCTGTCTTCTCTCCCCCTATTCATGATGTCTTCCTTCTTCCTTCCAAATCTACAAATGTGCTCTATCTAGTGAGTATCTGTACCATTTTCATTTCTGTAAAGTTAAAATCAAAATCCTTTCTACCTACTTTCTTTCCCCTCTTTGTACAGGGGACTGAGTTTTAAAGTTACTGACAGGGCATTTTAGTTAGTAGGAACAGTGGCTACAGAAAATGAGGAAAATGGCCCCATCATTTGAGCTAAAACTTCTTTAAAATTATCTCCTGGGTTGAGGAACCCTATAACGAATCCTGCTCAGAAAAGTGCTAACTTGCCTCTGAAAAGCAACGAAGCTGACTGCACTCATGAATTCATTGGGAAGGCTATTCTATTATCTCATTTGTTTTAAGTTACCGGGAAGCCTTCTAATTTTCAGCCTAGTTTTATTCAATAACCATTTCTTTTGAAATAAGAAGCAACTGGACCTCCACAAAGGGCAGAATGGCAGTGCCAACAATTTAACTGAAAAGGTACACCTTTATGGCAAGAGGATATTATAAAACCTTGTATATGCAGCTTTTCTGTTTTCTTTTTGTTTTTCTATTTACTTCTTTTGGTCAAAGAAAGTATTTTTATTTATTTATTTTATTTTATTTTTCTTTTACCATTTATTGGAAAGCCAGGAATAAGCTATTACATTATGACCTTTCAGTAGCATTTTCCATTGGGACATTAATGGTAGGTTATTTATCATTTTGCTGGGAAGGAATAGATTTCCTGTCTCTTCTCTTGAGGAAACCTTGCTTTCACTTGTTTCATTGACTAAATGTGCTCATTATTTAGTCTCAAGTGTACGCCTGGGGTGTAGCCCCTGTAATGATTAAGTTTTTCTGGCAAATCAACACTATGGCAAATGTTTATGGTACTTAAATATGTCTCACAGTTCATTTATTTTTCTGTTCTCTCTTGATTAACTTCGAGCTTGCTTTTTCCTTTGTTTGTTTGTTTCTGTATCCACTGGTGACATCTCAGCTGTAACTTTCGCGATTAATTGCCATTGTTGTGGTTTTGTTATCATAAGCACCCAGGACAGACAAGCCTGACAGAGAAGCCCTTTAATGAATAATTTCCTAAGGGTAACTTTCACATGCTACTTGTCTTTGTATCAAGAGCTTTGCAGGTTTTACAATGAGGCTAGTTATTTAAAATTTTGCACAGTGCAAAAAAAATCTTTCATGCTCTTCCCATATTACTATCACAGACACGTTCACACACGATATGCATAGGGTATTATTCTAACATTCGGATCCACTGTTCCCAAGTACATAGCTATTTAAGTCCTGAGCGAAAGTCTTTTAAAAAGCTGGGCCTCATCCCTTCCCTTGAGCCAACCTGCATTTTTAGTCATATAAATTATTGGTTTGATTTAATGATGCAATTATTTTTAATAATTAATGAATATTGTAATTGTTACTGTGGCCAATAGAGGATTAACTATAAAGATCTCTGCTGGAAATGACTTTATAAAGACAAATCTTGATTTAACTTCCTGGCTTTTTTTCTAGTGCTTTCCACCTCAGGTTGACATTCAGTATTCATCTTTCTAAATTACAGCCACAATGACCAGTCTCTCCTGCCTGTTAGCACAACTCAGCAAAACAGCATGTAGGCTCCCAGATGTACAGTGCAAGTTTTCCGTGACATAAATATGTGGCAATGACTGTATTGATAAATAACAGATGCTGGAAATGAGCTTGCATATGAAACCTGTAATTATCTGCACATTTTAATTTTTACCACCCTCTCTCGCTCTATTTTTGGACCACTCTACCTACTTCACTGCAGGATGAATCTGCTACAGGTGGGACAAGTTCATGGATACCATGGATATCAGCTCAAGCCTTCCATTTGGCCTTGAGATTAGAAATCAGCCCCTGGACCTCTCCTATTCAGCACTATTGATAAAGCACACGTGACTGTAGGTGAACATGATAATCTTTTCAAGGAGTCTTAAAGAGTAATGAACAAAGAAACAGTGTTAGGTGGCAACACAGTAAAACAAATGTAGAAAAAATAGTTTTTCATTGTCAAGCTACAGATTCTTTATTGTTGCATAAAATGTTAAGAGGTTTTGAAAGACTGAGACTGTAAGAACTGTAATAAGCTACTAAATATTGTTACAGGAACACAGAACAGAAATTTTCTATTCTCCCTTTTCCACATGAAAATAATAAAGAGGAACTAATTTGAAGGGGAAAAATTAAAACTAATAAATTTACAACTGAACAATGGAATTAATTGTTGCAGCATGACATTCTGATCAATATTTATTGCTAATTGTGCTAGAAAAATGGGTAATGATGTGTAGGAAAAGAAATTTCTTGCAAAAGTTTATTTTTAATTGTTCATGAAAATTTTGGATTTGGACCAAGATATTCTTGGTTTTTATACTTTCAAAATACCAAGATCATTTAGGAACGGAAACACTAGACAAGGTCAAATCTGAGATTAAAATTTTTATTGCTGAACCTAAATACTTCCCCAAGAGTATAGAAAGAAAACTTATCAAACACTTTCAAGCATAACCTGCCTTTTTGCTAGCAAAAGATTAGGATTATTTTTTTTCTTGAAGGGTAAGCTACATTATTTCTTTGTTTTCCTATAAAAATTACAGCTTTCTTCGAATAAAAGTGGATTGCGACCAGTATTGGATTCAGATACAGAGATAAACGTAATCCCAATACAAAGGTAGAGGGCAGGAAATGAAGTTGTGTAGCTGTGATATGGTGGCCACAATGGGGAACCAAGATATGGCCCTCCCCAGCCCTGTAAATTATAACTGACATATCGGAAAGGAATAATGATCAGTCTCATCCTACATGGCAATTTCAGATAAAAATATTTCAAAGAATTAGATATAAGCATGGACGCCACCTGGATCACCATCAGTTGAAACTGACCTGAGCTGACACTACCATCATGTGAAGACATTCTACCTCTGTGCTGCGTCCTTCTCTGTGCTGATTGATCCTAATAGTTACAACCATGTGGCAAAGTGAATCAGGGCTTGATCCTGACAAAATCAACCCAGAGAGGAGGAAAAATATTTACTTTTTAGCCTGGGTCGAATCCATGATCATTTTGCATCCCATAAGAGTCAAGGCAGAAGTACCATTTTCATTGGGACAGATGCCAAGCTAACCTGACTGGGAAACCACAGCTTAAGTAGCAGAAGGCTATATTGGTGTCCTGGTTCTGGCAGGGATGGGGTTAATCTCCCCAGGAGCCGGCAGGGGGCAGGTATTCCATACCACGTGACCCATGCCCGAGCTATAAGAGGAGCTAGCCGGGGCGAGGAGAGGCGTCGACACTCGGGGGTGGGCTGCGGTGGTGCGGGTCTGGTCGGTGCGCTTCGCGGCGGTACTGTAATCACGTTTTCGTCTTTTCCTTTTGCTGTTCTGTTAAATTGCACTCTTTTAACCCACGAGTTTGGCCCTGCCATTTTCTTTTTCCACGACTGTGGGAGTTGCTGCGTGGTTCTTTGTTGCTGGCTGAGGCCAAACCATGACAATTGGTCATCAAGCCTTGAAATTGAATGAAATGTGAAGTGAAAATATCTATATATAGTCACAGTACAATGTCTTAATATTACTATCTTACGAGTGATCTAGTGATCCCCTGCTTTCCTCTAGACCAAAAAAAAAAAAAAAAAAAAGATACTGGTGTCCTTTTTAAAGAATACAGATTGTTTGGCATCTCTCAAGCAATTTGTGTTTGAGATATGAGATTCTCAAACCCTATTACATAACTAATTCCTCAGACTTCCGTGGTTTTGAGGTACAGTGAGATGGTGTACTTAGCATGTAAAATAATCTTCATAGAAGCTTCCGAGCACAGGGTGTGCTCTGATCGGGTGAGTCTAGGCAAATTGATGCAACTCTATAGCCAAGAAACCTAATTGATCTAATTGCAGTCGCACAGCATAGATAACTTGATTAATCCAGAGCCATTTTAAAAATTATTCTAGGATATGAAACTTTTGCTAAATAGGTTGCAAATATTTTTAGTGCAAAATTGTTAATACTGCACCAGGTTTTCTTTCTTGTAGTACTCAGTACTTGATTCAGTATAAATCCAGGTACTCACCAAAGAGCTAAACATACTATAGTCACTACTCGGAGAAAAAATCAGTTACTAATGGACACATCAACTTCATAACTTACAGGTAAAATATACTAATCCATCCACATCAATGGCTGAAATATAATATAGGTTTTCTCCAGTATTTCTTAATAATTATGTGCCATTCTAATACAAGAAATATATTTAACAAGCAGTAATATTTTTTGAATGTGCTGCTAGTATATACATTAAAGAAACTCCTTAGTGATTTATGAAGGGCAGCATGAAGTGGGGAATAAATGGATGCTCAAGCAATCACGTAATTGTAGTAATAATTAGGAGGAAGGTTTGCAATGTAAAGTAGTTTTAGCAGAAAAGACCTTTTTCCAGAGTTGTTATGTCTACTTTACAAATTTGTTTGGGGTAAATTTGCATGGTGATGAAAATATCTGAAATCTCTTTTGCCCATTGAAGGCACTCACTTCTGAGATGTCTTCATTTTGAAAGGTTTTACAGTACCCTGTAATTTTTATATGTTGTTCTCTCCACCAGCCTTGTAACTTACCAATATTCCTGCAGAGAATTTGCCACCTTGTGCAAAAAACACTACAGGAACTGACAATCAAGTGGAAAGGGCTTACTGACTAAAATATATGCCATTGTTTTTTCCCTTTAAATTGTGAACAGAGTACTTAGCAAAGGGTAAAGTCCGGTAATGGATTTAGGAGCCAACACAGCAGCATTTGAATCTCCTTGCTCTTTAAACTCGGAGGCAGAACGTAATCTAAAAGCCAGAGAGTTAGCCTTCCCCTACAAGATACTTTAAATTAAACAGTCATGTCACAAAAAGCAAAACTAAACCTGAAGGAAGAATCTTGAATCCAGGATTTCCTCCTTTCAAGGGACTAAGCTAAGCAACAAGCTACAGAGTACGTCTTCCTTTGGGCTTCCCCTTTCCTAGCCCCAGAGCTACTGAGGATGAAAGACAGGAAGATGAAGACTGTGACCTATTCTACCCTTCAGACATCATTACCTATTCTTTAATTTGGGAATCAAGTATTTCTCAGAGAAATATGAGACAGCTTTCAGTCTGGGGAGGGCACTGAACCCTGATATCCAAGTTCCTAAACAAATGCTCTTTCTCATATATAACTGGGTAAGGGTGGCTAGCATTTAGCTAATAGTATATTAAAAATAATCTGCCTATGTGACTACCTGCAGAAAAAAAATCAGCCCTTGATGCATATGTGTAACACCTTCAGCTGTCAGATGGAGTTTTGTTTGCCTATGTTACAGTTTAATGTGATTATTTTTGTCCTTAACATGCAGTTAAAGGGATGATGACCGTAGATTATGTTTTTGAACAGATTATTTTGCCATTAAGCTTTAAAAAATGTAGAGGTTACTCAAATATCATAAGCCTATTATTTTTTACAGTTTTAAAAAGAGCCAGGAGTACATTGGTCTGAGAAAAGCAACATAAAATTCAACATGTTTGCAACAGATTTCTTTGGTGTCAGATTTTACTTGATTGAAAATCAAATACTTTCCTTAAGAATAAGAGGTTATTTTAAAAAGGTGAAAACCATAGACTGTGTTCAAACCTTCATATATATACAATATATTGTAACTGTCTACTGTTCACAGGAGTGAAGAAAGAGAGAAATATTTTTGTCACACCTGACAAATACATATTTGCTGGTTTACTCAACAGACTTTGCACAGTCCAATAGGGAAATTAAATTCAATGTCATGGGCTGAACTGTAGGTAACAAAGAATGTGGGAAATGGTCCTTGTGTTCTTCTCCAGAAAACGTTTAAATATCAAGAGTAACTTCTTCCATGCTAAATGATTGTAGGTAGAATGGGGGAAAATGGTGTAGAAGATATTACCTTAATTCTGAATTTCCTGGTCCCAGAGTATTAAAGATAGATGGAGGAGGAGTGGATGCCTTCATTCTGCCTTTCATTCAATCTGTCTGCAACCAAGCCCCAGGTAGATTCCAGGTGGTAAGTCAGGAGGGAAAGCTCAGTAACCAACAACCTGAAAGAAACAAACCTTTGACAAGAGGCAGAATAGGGGACAGAGGGAACATATGCTGGAGAGGTTGCTTCTTTAGTTGTTTTCTCTGTTAATGCAGCTTTTTTAGGACATCATCTAGTAAACAGATTTATTTGCAACCTACTGGTTAGCACAAAACCTAGTTTGAAGGGAATGTCAGTTACTGTAATCCAGTTTCAGCAAAGCGTGCTCTTTTTTTCTCCCCTCAGCAAACAGGCTTTCTATCTATTAACAGCCAGGTATGAGGTAGTCTGAGCCAAATGTCTTTGTTAACTTATTTTACCATTGTATTTCTTTGTGTAGATTAGATTGTGAATAGGAGCATCTGCTCTGGGGACAGGTGTGAGTGTATATATTGGGTAGGGTAAAACATTACAGACATTTAAGCTTGGCACATGAGTGATTCACTCCATCAATAACTATTGAATATGCATTATTTTCTAATACTATTAGCATGGTTCAGACCACAAATATGACATGAAGAAAGCAAACTTAAGTGCAAACAAAAAATTGGGAACCAGGTAAAAGCAGAAAGAGATAAAAAAATAATAAAATAGCTGAAGGTGGTTCCCAGTGACAACATGCATGACTCAGTCATGTTAACACTGAAATATTTAAACACTAAAAAAATTTTTCTGCTTTGTCTGCATTTTCATGTGCTAGGCAAAAAAAAAAGAAGTTCATGATGGCAGAACATGGAATCAAAGCAATTGCTTTTCAAGGTGGACTGGCATTATTTTTTGCCAATTCTTCTATTATACTATCACCTTTTCAGTTGGATGAACTATGTCGGCACTGGAGAAGAGAAACTACAAGCCAGGTTGACCTTCACAGAAAAAGGTGTTCTGTCCTAATACAAAATAACTTTTAACTTCTCTGCATAGAGAACAGAAGAATAATATCCCATGTCACAAGTCTCTTTTAAAAGGCATTTACAGACATCAATATAATAAACTTCTGTGAAATAGCTCTTTAATATTAAAAGTAATTATATGAAAGGCAATGACAGCTTTCTTTCCTTGATTAAATGTCAATGATGTGGTGCACAAAGTAATGTTTAGATGCTGAAATAAACATTACAAGAAAGTGATGTACCTCTGACAAAGGAGCAAAGAATCAGTAAAATTATGTAAGTGCAATGATTGATGTCAACAACATAGTCTAAAGAAGGATTTAGCTTCTCAGGTATGTTGTTTACTCCATCTGGAAGTATCTAGTGCAGCAGATGAAATGCTCTCCAGAAACTTGAAATTTCTTATTAGTAAGATGAACAATTGGTTTTCCAAATCATCGGTGCATCAGATAACCTACCAAACATTGTACAAAACTATCACTGAAGGTCACAATCATCTAAAATTTATCCAGTCATGCCAGATGAAATAAGGGTCCACTGATTCTGCAGTATGTGGGATCACTGACCAGTGGCTGGGACTGAGAACTTATTTTAATTTAGTGCCTGAAAATGAGAAATTTCCAGCTGCA
>NW_009649036.1:521195-574856 GCF_000708025.1 Charadrius vociferus
CCTGCTCTTTATCAAACTACTACTAGCTGACGTGCCAGATGACAGCAAACCCTCAGAGAGAAGCAAAATTCATCCATCTTAATTGCTGGTAGACTACCTCCATTTTTTCAATCTGTGTTGCAAAAAGTTATTTATTCCTGTATGCCAAGTGATAGTGAATTTAGAGGACAGCTTGGCCCCATTGCTTAACTGTGTTTGCCAGTCTGATATAAAGTCAACAAGAGTCTTTTCAAGGAAATCAATCTTTGTATTTTATATGGTTTTGAATGCAGACCAAATAATTGTTGGAGGGGAATGGTTTGTATCCTTTGTCCTTTTCCAGGAAAAAAGGTCTCTCAGCTTTCCATATGGTGGCTTGTCTTCAGAGTTTATGGTTGTATTTCCATCTGCACTCCCATCCTCACAGTCCTTTAGAAACTTTGTCTTTTAACTCTGGTGGTGAACTTGTGTTCAAGACCATTTGCAATGCACATGCAACTTTTAGAGTAACTTTAAATTTTACAAGAAATATTTCTGGGAGAGTAAGAGTATTATCTTAGTGTTGACAATATGTCTCCAGATTTTCACCACAGGCTTAAGTCTTAGTAATGCTACAGTAGAGATACTGTTTAAAAAAATTTTCCCATCAGCATGCAGAACGGAACACTTTGAAAATATAGATAGTCATACATTATGACATGTGTACTTCTGGAAACTGATTAACAAATTATTTCCAGTTTACACCTTCCAGCTTTCCCTTACCAGTTGAGCTGTACAATTTGCAAGCCTTATACACAATGCTATTAAAACAACATCATATTAAGTAGATTATATACCTGTAACATGCACAGCAAATACTCCTGGAAATCATAGAATCTTTTAGGTTGGAAAAGACCATTAAGATCATCAAGTCCAACCATTAACCATCATGGATTGACTGATTCCAATTGCTGTCCTTGCTTACTCTCCAGGACCAATGACCGTGGATTACTGCCTGACGTTACCCATTAGCCATCATTCAGGTGGATGTGCAGACAAGCCTATCTGGCTGAGAGCAGTAGTGCTGCAATGTGCGTGCAAATTTCCCCCTCCAGTGAGTTCCCCTCATTCTGGACAATAGGATCAGTTAAACTCAACCGCTCCTGACACTTACGTGGTCCTCTCACTCATGCTGGCAAGGTGTCTAGACACTTGTTGGGTGATGAACATTTTAGGATATGGGATGTCACAGGTGAGTGACAGTTTTGAATAACATAACAAAAATTGGGAAATGCTTAGTGTTAACCTGGATTTTTAGGAGTGTTTCATCTCAGGACCTTCTGCTCATAAATCTTCCTAATATTTGATGACTCACTCTCCTTTAATCTTTGGTGAAGTAATCTCTGCTTGGGACTCATCCTGCACACAATTATTTTAGGAAAAACAGATGCTGAAGGGTTACAGAAGACACTACTGCTTTTGTCCCCTAGAACTGGAGATCCAGAAAGGGGAAAGTTCACCTAAAGGGAAAGAAAATATTTCCTGCTTTTTTCTTACTTTTCCAAAGAGCAGAATTACACAAGACAAAGTCTCTAAAGAACATTTTTACTCATACAAACCAGATGGTTACTCACTGTACTGTTCTAACAATGGGTCTGTGATCAATTAAGTTGATGGAAGAAATGGTCATGTTTAGTTTTGTTTTGTTTCTCAAGAGGTCATGTGCAAGTGCATTATATTGATGTCATATGCATATTCTTATTTCATTGAATAGCTAGTGAACAGTTAATAGTTTTATTATTGAATACATAGATAATGATAATAGTTAAGCACTTTCTCCCCAATTATCTTTCCTTCTAAATATTTTCTCAAAGTTTATGTAACTAATTCTCTACTCTCTCATTGTACAAGAAAGCATAGTCTCCTTGCACGAGACTTAATGGGTGAGATTTATCCAGTTAAATCTACATACCTATAATAAGAAATGATAATAAGAAATAATAATATGTGAAAAAGTCACTTGAGTTTGCTTTTACAGTTAATAGAAACCTCATCACTTGGGTCATGAGAGAAGTTCATTTGGGCCTATAGTGGGCATCTAAAGTCAATCAGATGAGTCATCAACTAAAATTGCCCATACATGGAGTATAGGTTAACTTGCTCCGTTGTTGAGACCTATACTGTAAGCATCTAAACTTGACTCTGTAATCTTTGTCTTATGCTGTCTTTTCATTTATGGAATAGATCCTGAATTTGCCTAAAAGGAGTTATTTGTACACTGACTGTTTTGTAGCTGTATCTCTGAGCCCTAAGTGAGTACCAAAACAGATTAAAGTAGCAGAAATTAAACTGACAGTTTAAAAAGTTCAAAGTTAATGAGGAAGGAAGAGCAAGTTCCTGAAGAGAAGAGCTAGTGCTGTTGAAGAACATAGTATCAAATGCCATTACTCCTGAAGGGTTTTGCACATAGGTAGGTAATGCAGGAAGAGACCAAGAGCACAAAAACTTAAGATTGAAAGTGCATGCATTCATCTAATCTAGCAAACAGGGAAGTCTGATATACAATGACAGTCTACAAACACATCAGGGCAGAAATCAAGAAAATGCATGCAAAAATATTATAAGTAACTTAGGTTGGTAATTAAAAGGTTTTCAACTATCAGAACAGAAAATATGAAAAATAACACTTCAAGAAGAGTGGGGGAGGGCAGAAAAATAACAATTTTCACGACCGAGTATAAACCGTGAAGGAGCATAATACATGACGCTGGTGGTAGCAAACCAACAGAGTCAGTGATACAGGACTTCCTCCCAGCTCTGTGCTCCTAAGACACGCGAACATCCTGACCCTGACTCCTCTCCCCTCTTTCTTCCCTGCCTCCATCTTCCCAGAGCTTCCCTCTCAACTGGTGATTCATTGAGAAAGACTTGGAGTGGTATCCAAACCAAGCTCCCAGTTGTAGCACACACAGTATTTCCACAAGCAGAATGACAAAGCTGTACAAGAAGAAGCAATTTCTTTAAAACAGAACTTGGATTTGTTTTCATAACAGTAACAGGAAAAGAAAAAAAAAAAGAGCATTTAGATCTTTATCTTTCTTTAATGAGAAACCTTACTTAAGTGGTTTTTTGTATTTCAAGTCAGGGAGAATTAACGAATACCAAATTATAAAAAAAAAAAAGTATGATACATCATTGTTTGGAATTGTTATTGCAGTGACCTGCATTTGCTGCCCTTCCTTTGAATTTAGGGGGGTTTAATACAAAAATTTTAAAAAACGCAAACCTCTTATATTTATTTCCTAAGATAAACCATTTCATTAATCACTGAAGCTGACAGCTAGACATAATTGGCTACGCTGATTAATGAAATGGTTCATCTAAGGAAATAGATATGAGAGGCTTTATAATGAATGTACTTTGAATCTAGGAGAAAGGCGGACAAAACCAAGATAGAGCAAAACTAAGTTAAATGTACTGGTGATTTTTGTACCCGATTTCAGTAGTCCCCCTTACCCCTGCTTTTTGTTTGGTTAGGCTTTTTTACTAGTATTCTGCCACAAAATTGAAGACAAGTGAAAATACTGGTATCAAATTATTATGTTCTGTTATGGCTGTTGAATTAGAGATAGGAAATTGTCATGACACTCACTTTTTTCTTTTTTTTTTTAACTTTTATCGCTGTTTACAAACGCAGGAGTGTGTTTAGGTTTTCCGGCATATATAGAGCTTTCAAAAGGCCTCCCATCCTTCAGCATTTCTATTGTTTCAGGTCAGGGAATTTGTTAACAAAAAAAAAAAGGAAACAGAATTTTCCCCTTTGTTTTTGAGAGTGCTTTCCTGGATATCCCACAGTAACAGAGCATATTGAGACAGCAGAAATGTGTGAATTCAGTCAAGGCTTAAAATAGGAAAACCATGGAAAGCAAACTGTATTTTTCATTTAACAAAATTGCCTATATTGAATCTCAAAATTGTGAGGCCTCATAGCAGTGTATGGCCATGACTGTGTCATTCAGTTTGGAAACACAAACAATGGTTATGAAAATTAAATGTTGGGTGGCACAGAACATTTTCTGTAAATGACTTTGAAGCCGATAGAAGTGAAAGAAAATCATGTGCTATGTGTGTGAAAAAAGAGTTTCTGAAATTTTTCAGGGGATTGGATAGTTCCTTTTCTTTAGTTTGTACAATTTCTTTGTTCTACATGCAGCTTTGAAAGTAATAGCTATATGCAATCCTTATCTAGGATAGTAATTAAAACACCTCTCCTCATCACATAATTATATCTCTGGAGACAATTATGAATTCCATACTTACATTTTTAACCTTGACTATAATCTCCTGGTTCATGTGTCTAGTTTTACATAAACTTCAAGCTGAAATTTTTTTATCCTTGGAAGTGAGTAGCAGGAGTGATATTGACTGAATAAAATGTCCATATCATCTATGATAAAATGAGCAAAGGAAAAAAGTAGTAAGAAATGCAAAATTACTCTTCTATTTCTTGAGAATTTTGTGAACTGTCATAAAAAAAATCTAGAGAAATAAATAGTTACGATATTGTGCTTTTTTTGTGTACAGTTGATGTATGTGAGAGAAATCATTAAGGGGATCGAATGTATAAGAGGACTTATGTTTTATTGATTCCGGTTCACTGTATATAATCCACTGCAGTTTAAAATAGCAGCTTGGGCTTCTAAAGTGCAGGGGTCAGAGTTTTTAAGAATTGTACCCCAGCAAAGACACAACTTCCACAGTAGACTTCTAATGAAGAAAATATTCTAGTTTACTATGTAAGTACTACTGACCACAGAGATCATTTGGTGTGTGGGTTGAGCAGATTTTGCTTCTGCTTTTTGCAAAAGTTTGAAAGTAAAAGGCAGATAATCTTCTGAAAGACTGCTGTTGGTCATTTTGCAAAGTGTGGTAATAGGGAAAAAAAAAAGACCTTAGAGGTAAAACTGAAAAACAGAGATTAGTCAAAACAGGACTGTCAGAAGTGGTGATGGAACCATAATTTACTTCAAGACCAGACCATGCTCCTCATCTTGGCAGTTTTCCTTTCCACACCAACTCCTTGGCATGGCAGGTTACATTGTACTTTCTCACTTTGCTCCTTCTGGCTTATCCCAAACCACTGCAGTAAGCAATGCCGCCTGGGTAACATTCCCATACTGAGCTACCTGCTTTGAGGAGCCAGAGCAGAGAGCACAAAGAAGATGTAGGAAAAGGGCAGAGGTTATGGCTGTCCAGAAGTGATATGAATGTCAGCCTCAAATGTTGTTTGCTTTTATGGACCCTAAGCATAGCAAAAATTAGTGTATATTTTAACAACAAAGTACACCTTGCCCGTTAAACTATGTTTAAAAGACTTAACAGAATGTTATATATTGACAAGTGGGAGGTATTTATAATTTTTTCTAAGCTTTTAAAGTGTTTTTCAAAAAGTCCTTTAAAAGTCCTGTTCAAAGAATTATGGTAAACTCTGGTTGACATAAAATCTATGACTTCCATGTATTATAACATAATATGGTGACACATATATTAAAAATTAGTTATAGGGAAGAAAGTGAAGAGTAGGAATAAATGGTTAATTCTCCAGGAAAAAAAAAAATATACATATGAGGTGCCCTAGAATTAGTACTATAAATGTAATAAAAAGAGCCTTAAATTTATCTAGATGTATACACACGAGATACTGACTTACGTGGACTATTAATTTAGAACCACAAAAGAGTTTGAAATTCACTTGAGTTCATGTTTGAATTGTATTCATGAAATAAGTATTGTTGTTCAAATACTCTCGTGTTATGAATGGATCACTGAAGGTTTTTGTGAATTTCCTTCAGGTTCCTACAAACTCTTTCAGGTTGCTATTTTCACTGAATTTCAAGGTCAAGTACGATGTGGCCTGTCTCCATGAAACAACAAGACATAGATCAAGTGTCATATAACATATGGTTTATGTGTCTTTAAACCCTAAAGAATGTCAGCATAGTCAAAATCACTTTATCTTTAAAAACATAATTTAATTCTACTGGACATGATTTCTTGGTGGAAACAAGAAATCACAGTGGAGATTTACAATTTTTCCCTTTCTGTTTTGAGACGTTACTTTGGCAGTGACAACTTGCTATGTTACAAACAAAATCCCATTATAGCAAACGACTCCCAGGGAGTAATTCAGGGCAATACCAAGAAACAATAGAGGAGAAAAAAAGTGCCTAATCCCTTCTCTTCATCAGTGAAAACAAGCATTAATAAATGCTTTAAAAGCATCTGTTCCATGATAGTAGCTATCTCTTAGGATCAATCAATAAAACAGGACAGAAATCTGTGCATGGAAACAAAGACAGATTTGGGGAAGAAGGCTTAGCTTTCAGATACAAGACTGATAGGAGCTCTCTAGAACATAAAGACAGGGACAATCCAAAATTCATTATATGCAACAAGTTGTTGTAAGCAAGCTGTCCTTGTCCAATGAGGAGGGGTTCTGAGATGAGATTATCTGTCAAGTTAAAAGATAAGCATTGCTTTACTCAAAGAACAGTCACAAAACATCCAGAAGTTTGCATGGAGCAAGCATACACACAAAGGGGGCTGGTACACAAGGAGATAAGTTGGTTTGTTGGTTTTTTTTTTAATCCTGGTAAAAAATAAGGAGAATATGAACTAATATTTTACCTTGGCTTTTCATTTAGGATTCAGACTGATTAAGAAAGTATTGTTAGAAAAAAAATTTGCTTTTGCATTCCTAAATTAAGATTTGTAGTTCATGAGTAGCTACATAAACGATGACTTGAGTTTGACATTATATTAAGGCATAATAAAATATGCATTAATATAATTATGGTCACTAATTATTGAAAGAAGGTGTATGTATCACAAAGGTGAATGAATACTAAATGATTCACATAGATTTTATGGAAGCTTGGTATAATTCGGAAATATTATGGCAGAGGAAATTATTCACAGATAAACACAATTCATGCATATTCATTCATTCTTTTACCTAGATTTTCTAAAATGGCTGTAACATCCTGCAAAGATGCAGTAAACAACACCTTAGCAAACCCAGCTATGTGGTGTAAACCAGTAACGAAGTGAAGATGTTCTTATGGCATATTAAAAAATATAGGAAGCAAAACTTGTAACCTGGTTATTCATAAATTACTGTACTTACATACTTCAGAACATGCCTTGAAGTCCCACTACTTATTGCTTGCTTTTTGGCATTTTGTTTTGTTTTGTTTGGTTTGGTTTTTTTCTTTCCCAAAATGTGTAAGACTATTTCAGACAAGAAATGCATTTAGGGCATGGAGGGGTGGGATGGGGATCAAGTGCTTGCAGGGATACCTGTGCTGGGAAGTGGCTGGGGGTGGGGGCTCTGCTGGAGGGGTGATGTCTTTGGTGGGAAGGCCTTGGAGCAGGCAGTGCTGCCCCTTGTCTCCCCCCAGCTGCCCCACTCTTTGCCCCAGCACCCCTCTGCTGGGGATTGTCCCTTTCACAGCCCAGCTGTTACCTGCCCAGCTAGGGCAGCAGAGGGGGTTCCCTACCAGTTTTGGTGCCTATTTTTAAACTGAGCTCCTTACAGCCGGTGGCAGAAGCAATTTGAATGGTGTGTAGTAGACTCTAAAGAGATTATTTTTACCCCTTTACTAACGAAAGCTGAAATTAGTACATTTTCAAAAAGGAATTAAACTGAAATTCGTTGGTAGTTTTGACAATACTGGAAAAATCTTTGTCAAAGGGCACCTCAAGACACTGTGAGAACTCTGAATACCAGCAGCAGACAGTGGACAAAAAGAGGGAGTGATGCAGTATACGACTTCAATATCTGAAGCAGCACAACAGAGCTTTCAAAATTTTCCCACAAAGAAGTATGTTTTACTTAGCTATATAGTCGGTATTGTGGACAATCTTCTTGTTTTCCTTTGTGGATGCAGAAACACAGTGCTTATAAGGATTAAATATTAGTTATTAAGGAAGGTTTTTATGTTTCCCTTATTTAAAGAATACATCAAAAGACTTTCAGTAGTCAGTTTCCAGAGATTACCCTTTGAACCTGCTCATTTTGGCGTCTGATAGAGTCTGGAAGGGAGTTAGCTTCTATAGCTAACAGCAATTAGCAGTCTTTATTTTGCAGATCCACATTAACAAGAAGTTGTGGTCAGAAAAGTTTCTGATTAATACCAAGGTGGTTGATTATGGCAACATATACGTTTCAATGAAATAGCTAACGCTAGTAATTGTTGGTGACCAATATCAGATTATAGAGGACATTGGATGGATGTGAATGAGTAACTTTGTCAGTCCTCAGGGATGAAGTGCAGTATGTGAGTACGTTCAGGGAGACAAGAATAAGATATTGCTATGGAACAAATCATCTCTTTTTTTTCTCCCAAAGTAGTGTATATCCCAGAACATTACAATATTTTCCCTCTCCTTCACCGGCCTTGATTTAAGCTTCTTATAAAATTACGGAAATTGCGGTTCTATTTTAATAATAACTCTATTAAACCTTAAATGAATGTTAGCAAAGGATTTTTCTAGTGATTCAAATGTCTCTAAAATTAGATACAGGTATTCGGCTGAGTACCACATATTATGAGTCTCTACAATTTATTTCATATTTTGTAGGAGGTTTTACTGTAATATTTAATGAAGGATATATCCAAAGTTTGCCAAAAAATTTTTACTCTCCCAAGGATATGATGCACTCATCTTTGCACCTTTTCCTCTTTAAATTAACTGAAACATCCAAGATTAAGTTATTTTGACACCACCAGTTCTGAGAGGAAAACCACTTCCTTTTTGTTACAAACAATAAGAAAAAGCTAATCAAAGTGATAAAAGGAGCTGTCGCATTTTATTTCTGTAAAAATGCAAGGATAATAGCTCCTAGCTGTCATATTTGCCAAGGACCACTTCTGACACCCCATGAAATAGAAGGAAATCAGAGTTTGGCCCAAACTCTGAACCAAACTTCTGGACTACAGGGTCAGTGTAGTCTGTGATGTGTCCTGGCACCTTGTTAAGGACCTTGTCTGAGCATGCCAGACTCACTATCCCATATTATCAGATTTCCTTCCTATGGGAGATATTTGATAACTTTCCATTTCATTATAGCCTTTTTTTTTTCTTTTTATGAAAGAATTTGTTCCCAGTCCAAATCTGAGATCAGATTTTGCCTCAAGTGGAGTATGAACATCACACACAGCTGTGAACTTACTGAAGGTTTGTGGATTTGGACTGAACTAACAATTAGTTTTTATTTTAAACATAAGTAAATTTAACCATGCACCTTTAAGTTGAATAAAAAGAGTTAGGATCTCCATACCTAAGGGTAATTAAATAGAAAGTAAAATAGTCACAAGACATGTCTTTTAGAAAGTATTCTATTAGTTACTGGGAAAAAACCCCCACATAAATAATCTTTTAATTAGAAGGCTTTGCACAAAAAGTTGTGGAATATTTAATCTTCTGTATTAAAATACATTTTAAAGAATAATATGATTTTATGTATACTGTACATTTGAGTGTATACATGTTTATGTGTTTACACATAAGTTTATGTATCATACATACACATAAGTTTATGTATTACATCTCTCATATGGAGAAAGGCTTAGGGACTTGGGTCTCTTTAGTCTAGAGAAAAGAAGATTGAGGGGGGATCTTATTAATACTTACAAATACTTAATGGGAGGATGCCAGGGGGATGGGAGAGGTCTTTTTTCAGTGGCACCCAGTGATAGGACGAGGGGTAATGGGCATAAACTTGAACATAGGAAGTTCCATCTTAACATGAGAAGGAACTTCTTTACTTTGAGGGTAGTGGAGCACTGGAACAGGCTGCCCAGAGAGGTTGTGGAGTCTCCCACTCTGGAGACATTCAAAACCCGCCTGGACGCTGTCCTGTGCAACCTGCTGTAGGTGACCCTGCTCTGGCAGGGGGGTTGGACTAGATGATCTCCAGAGGTCCCTTCCAACACTAACCATTCTGTGATTCTGTGATTCCGTATTTATAGGTCTACATATATAAATGTTGTTTGAATTATAGTGCTTACCATTATGTAATAACTCTTAATTACGTCTTTTTCTTTCTCATATATATACATATTGCTCAATATTTAGTAAGGTTCATTCAGAATTTTTGTGAGTTCATTGCATGAAAACTGCAAATGAGTAGGTATTAAACGGGACACAATAAACATGAAGCATAGTAGAGAAAATAGGTTTTGCTCTGGGATCAATAGAAAAGCATGAGAAACTTTCATGAAACATTGAACAACTTTTTAGTTGAACAGTTTCTTGCTTTTTCTGTCAAACTGAAAACAAAAGAAGAACGCAACTGGAATTAAAAAAAAAATCATCTGAGGAAAAAAAAAGAAAAGAAGAAAAAGCCACAATTTTGCAGCATGATTCTCAACATACAGTTGGTTGCATGCTGCTTTTCCAATGTCTTAATGTTTAAGAAACTCGTCTTAGATATGGTGGCTCTTTGTTCATTTTAGGGTGATTACTCAGCCCTGCTGAAAGTAACTGTCAACGTACTATGGATCATTTTCAGATTATAATAACCTCTACTTCTGAGACTATTCCTTTTTCTTCTAAAGAGCGTACTCATTTAAGTTAGGTTTCCTATATGATTGCCCTAGGAGAGCGGTGAGGTTGAGCTTCCCTTCCTACTCTCTGTTTCTAGTGAGGGAAAAATGGAGTGGGATTGCAAGGATCAATATCCTGTTGATCTGAACAGACCTCCTTTATTTATTCTTTTCATTCACGGATGAAAAAAAATCAATTGTCCACTCAGCTCCACTTTCAACAGTCGTATAAGTTTGTGTATATGTTTAATAAATAGTAGTTTTATTTCACTTTAACTTGTACATTTTTGATGTGTTCAATTAATAGGCAGGTGCTGTTAGGAATTTTAGATTAAGACAAACAGCCTGCAGCTTCCCAGTCCAAATAGGTAATATTGCTTCTTTGACAACTGGTTTATTATTCTGGCGCTTTACTGACTCCTGACTACATTAGATTTGCCTTTAAAGGAACTGAAAATTCTGTATTTCACAGTTTCTAACTCTGAATCTAGCATCCAAATTTAACATGACAACTCCTCGTGGGCCAATTAATTTTTCCAAGCTATTTACTTGGATGAATATTTACTGAGTTGGCAGAGGAAACGTTTAATATGGATGTTTTTGTCCACATAATCTCAGCTTTTCCAGAGTGTTTTACTTAAAGTATTACTAAATCCAAATTGCCTCTTCTTATACTTGTACACAAGCTAGCTTGAAATCCAATTAGTGACTGTTACCAAAAACTGTTCAGTTATTTAAATTGGGGCATTGTATCTAGGTACCTAAACGTATCTTTGAGAACCAGGTCCAGAAATGGGCTAAAGCCGGGCTTTGGAAAACCTGAGCTTCTTTGAGAGTAATTAAGGTGCCAATGCAAAAAGACAATGTCATCCAAAAAACCTCTCCTTTGACTGCTGCCAGATTCAGCTGGGAATGGGAAAATGCCCTACGTGCCCTGGCACACTAGGGGCTGATCCCAAACTTACCCATTTAGGGAGAACGTCACACTGGCAAGTCTGTCCCTTTGAAGAGACTTTACCATTCATCGAGGGCTTCAGGAGCAGACAAGGAAAATGCAGGGCACGAGGCTGCACCGAGGGGGGCAAACATTCACTGAACCCCAACTTTTGCTCTCAGCTGACTGCAGTGCCATGCTGTAGATGCCTTGTCCTGCCCTGAATGTAAAACTCGAAGCCTACTTATTTCAATAAATAGGACACTTAGTTGGGAGCTGGAAGACCTGTTTTTTGGCTTTGTTGCCCAAAAGTATTTCTAAATGACTGTCTAAACATGGTAAGTCAGTGTAAAAGGCACAAAGGGTTCTCAAGTAGCCCCAACCCAGAACTGCACTCTTCCATTAACACACCTTAACCAGCAGATGTACAGTCATCTTCCTCTTGATTTTCTCCTTTCCCTAGCTATAAAATGGCTGGGACACTTTTCTGCACCACAGCTCAACAACCGCACCGAAAGGTGCAGTAACACCGGTCCCTGCCCTGGACCCCAGTCCTTAGGGCACTTGCTGATGGCATGGGAAGCTTTGCTCTGATTACAGACTGAAACTGGCCCTGGCTCTTTAGTTGCTCAAATATTTTTTCTGGCCATGGTTAAAAAAGGAGAGTGATTCCTCCTTCAGTCAGGGAGTAAGCAGTATCTACAAGTATCCGAAATCAATTGCAGTGCCTCCCTGCAGCCCTGAAAGCAGGAACAACTTTAACTCACTGCTTTTGCTCAGTATTTCCAGCTGGCTTCCTCCACTGGGCTGTGCACATGCTGTTTTTAGCTGCTGCTCATCACGTTGGTTAGTTCTGAATTTCATTCCCAAGCATTTGTCTTTACCCACACACAGTGTCTGCAGCCAGGCACGGTATATGCATGCCTCCATCAAGATTTGGATTCTACTCTCTAGCAAGAGTCGAGGGAGACACCCAAAATATCTAAAAAACTTTAATTCTAATTTTGAATCTGACTACAGCTGTTAATACAGGAATCTAAGTTTTATCCTGTCTTTTCCCATAACTCATTTGCTTTGCTTGATGTTAATGGAACCTTAATTAATTTTACAACAGAGATTTTGCTCTACAAATTCTAATGACTGCACCCCTCTTTGGTAGCACCCAGCTCCTGCAGGTGAGGTGCAAAGACTGTAGGCCTACTTTAGGGTCAAAGAAGTAAAACATCTGATGGTGCAACAGCTGTACTATTTGCCTTTGCTTTTCAGTTTCACTCACGTTTAAGGCCTCACTTTGCCTCCTATAAAAAAAAAACTGAGGATGGCTGCCTTGGTACAGAACTCACCTGTGTTTTGCAGTGTCTTTCTGATGGTAGGAATGGCGAAGATATGTCTAGACAGAAAATGAAGCAGAGATGCTAAGTTTATTTCAAGTTTCATTTACATTAAGGTCACTGGCTGAAAACTGGCATAATATTTTTACTTTTCTACAAGTTAATTAGGGATATTTCTTGAAGAAATGTACTTTATCCAGCAAGCTGCTACGGTACTCTGATGGAAAGTTGTAACAAATGAAAAAGAATAGTCATTATTGGGGTTGGAACTCGATGATCTTCAAGGTCCCTTGCAACCTAAACCATTCTATGATTCTATGATTATCTAAGTGACATAATAAGAAATTATATGTTTCTTTGAATAAGTTAATATTCATAAAAAGCAGTGAATTATTCAGTGAACAACTTTTTACAACTCTGGAGTTGCTTGCCTATCATAAAGAACTAAATGATTAGTTGGCAAATAATGGCAATACTGACATGGAATATAAAAAATATTCTAAATGTGACTAATATAGAAATGGCAAAAATAATTGAATAAGATATTTAATCAGATTTTTTTAATTGTCTATGCTATTCAACTAATTCCACCGTAATGTCTACATTTTTATATGATTGTATAAATTAATTTTACTGTGGATCTATACCCCATGCTTGTGCTTCCATTATAGATGTGACATAGAGCTAATTTAAGCTTTCACCATGCAAATGAACAATGGCAGTTGTACTCACTCCAAGCACAAAGGTGATATTTCTATGCACAAAGGTGATATTTCTATAGCCCTCATTTCAGGAAATATTTCTCTGGGCCTAAACACAGAACATATTCAAAGGATACTAAAGACTTCAGTACCATGGAATTGCTCAAGGAGAGCAAAACCTTCCCTTTTAGGTTGTGCAGGCTGAGACTGATTTCTTATGATATGCTTCTAACTTTTCCATAGCTGTAGATATTAATGCTGTGGCAGTCTCATTTTAATTCCCCTAGACAGGTGTTCACAACTTTAAATCAATATTGAAATAGATAGTCATTGCTAGATATGTCTGCCCAGACAGGTGAGTCAGCTGGATATGGGCCACACAAAACTTTGGCAAAGCCATAACTACATTAGCAAATTCTCTTGGCTTAAAGGCTGATTTGTCTACATGTTCCAAAATTTCATACTTACTGGCTTGCCCTGAAATTTGGTGTCTTTGATAGGACTGACCGCCTGGAAGGTTTCCGGTTCCAAATCTGAGGTAATATAAATAAAGTTTCCCTGAGATAAGACTACCCACATAAATGTCGTAAAATTATAGATGCTGCAACCTTCACAGGAGAATGTGCAAAACTGTGGGTCAAATCAATGTTCATACTTCAAAAGCATTTGGGAGGGTTGTACTGAATTTCACTTTCCATCTTCTGAGAGATAACACCTCCAAAAGTCCTTTCTGGGGGAGATTAGCATGTGTGGTACATATTTTCAGGCACTGACACACCACCTAGACGATGAGAACATGCAGCATGATGAAAGAAGTATAGCTGTTGTTTCAAGGCTGGTATCTATTATCTGCACTAAACAAGCAGAATGAAAAGCTGGATGGAAATATATGTGTCTTGGGAGTAGGATAGTACGGCATACCAGGATTTGGGCTGAGCAGACAGGCATCTGGAGATGCTTGGCTGAAGCAGGGCATCGAGTCCTGCTTGTCACGAAAGGAGGTAATGAATGGAGGGTGACTCAGGCTGTATAGCCAGGACAATGCCCAACTATCCATGCAGCCAGTGTCTGCTGTACATGTGTGTACTCACATTTGAAGCAGTAGAGGGTATCAGACCAAAAAAGACTTGCAAATGACTTACACAACTGTGATGAGTGAGTGAAAGAGTATAGAGCTAATGGTAGCAAGACGGAGACATGAGAGTATTTTGTGGTTCTAAGAAGAGGAAAGATGTAATAATGTTATGTCTTCCTTATATTTTAAGTTACTATATTCCCTACTATATTCCTGAGTTTGTTGACACTAGGTCTGTGAATTCCTTTGGTATCCTGATAACATGAGACAACACCTTTTATTTGGCCACAACAATGTCCTCAATGAAACACTGATCAAAACTAGAATTTTGAAGGTATCAGTAACTAATGAGAATGTAGGAATATCTCCTTACTGCTTCTTCTTCTTTTTCTTTTTGGAAAGTAGAGAGTAAATGAAAAAATGGCAACCTAGAAATTAAATGTCAGAAACTTTG
Organism: Charadrius vociferus; assembly: GCF_000708025.1. Lineage (NCBI taxonomy): Eukaryota > Metazoa > Chordata > Aves > Charadriiformes > Charadriidae > Charadrius > Charadrius vociferus. The sequence continues at coordinate 536,259 of NW_009649036.1, forward strand.
TTTACATGAGTGTAAAACTTCAGAGTGCAGCAGAGTTCAGACCTCTGAAAGCTGTGAAGTGTATGCCTTCTTTGATCTGTGCTGTAAAACACTAATAGTACATATTCATTCCTTTTGTCTTTGAACAGTTTTTAACAGTACTTACACCTTTGTCAGTCAATCAGTGAGGTAGCCTACTCCACCAGATGCACGCTGAATTAGATAAATGTCTCAACTCCTCCCTTTTACAAACACACAACCACATTTAGTTCCATGTTTTCAAATCTCATGACCAGTCACCCCATCCCTAACTGCTGACAGGATCCCTGGCAGCCCCTCTGCGAGCGCAGTCTACAGGACACAGCTCTGAAACATGGGACATGAAAACTCTCAAATCATGTATAGGTTTTCCCTTTGGTTACCCAGCTGGAGGTCTGACAGAAAGCATCAGCCTCTTGTTAAGCAGGCACAGTTCACTCCTTTGGCTTTAATTTAAAAGCACATCTTTGCAAACCCTTCAGTCAGCCTTGTCAATAAACACAGTGAATAGGATGGTGACTGCATTTTAATCTGTACAAAGAAATCTGGAGTTTTAATTTTTTTTATAGCACAGCTATTTGTTTATTTGAAGAAGTGAATTCCATTATGGAACAAGACCTGTAGTAGAATGACTCTAATTGTGCAAAAATTGTCTGTGATTATTTTTTTAAACAATCAGTTGATTTACTTTAGCTATTTTCTTTCCATGTTGCACTGAGTCTTCACAAAGACTCCACTTCATTTGCAGAAAAGTACATGGAAAACAATTTTCAGAGTAACACCTCCGAGGAATCATTGAAATCGAGCCACAGCTTTGTACTCAGAAGCCTCTGCGTTACACTGTGCTTATACGAAAGCACCACCTTGGTTGTTGAATGAGTGCATCTGGAGCTAAAGGTACGAACTGCAGCAACCTGTGCTGCAGCCATCTGTCCAAATTACAGCTCAGCCTTGTTCCCTGCACATCAGGTGCAAGAGGGGAACTGCAGCCTTATGGAAAAGTGAGCTGGCTTATTAAGTAAAGGAACAGGAACAACTTCATGTGGCCTCTTTTGGTCAAGCAGCGCTGCCCGTATTTCCAAAGCCATCAATCTATAGAATATTACGTTTGACATGTTATTTGTTGAATAAATGTGAGGAAAAAGAATCTAGCCTATTGACTAGATTATTTGTTGTGATTCATTTACCCACATCTATTACCCGAGGCCTGAAAAGCAGCTGTCTTGGAGTTGATGTATGTTCTTAAGGGTTTTGGCGTAGGTACCCTTAAGGCCTGACCAGCTGAGCTCCTTCCTAAATTAAAGTAAAACAGAGAAATAAACAAGATTAAAGTAAATATCAATAAAGAAGCGGTTCATAAATAATCTAATATGTCAAATAAAATATAGGAAATCAAGAAGATGGCAGAAAATTAATAGATGTGCTAAAAGCAACCTCATAGCCTACTACCCGGTGCTGCAAATTTTACTGTCATACAGATGCTATAAATTTGTGACAAAATACTGGAAAGAAAACAAATGGGAGGCAAAACAGCAAAGTCAGGGCTCAAATGCATACAATATTGGGAAATGTTTCTACTAACCAGACTGCTGTGATAGGTGCGAAAAATTTTGGTGAATTCCACAGAAGCATATAAGCCTGATCTAAAGTCTAGCAGGAAAAAATACATTGACAGATATAGTTATACAGATAGATATAATACCTTTCAAATTTTTAACATTAAGAGTCCCGCCTGGACGCTGTCCTGTGTAACGTGCTGTAGGTGACCCTGCTCTGGCAGGAGGGTTGGACTAGATGATCTCCAGAGGTCCCTTCCAACCCTAACAATTCTGTGAATTCTGTGAAGAGTTGAACTGCAAGATGTATGATGAAATTTTATTTGATCTAAGGCAAAAGTAATAATGAACTTCTCCCAGTGGTTTAAGTGATTGGTTAGGAAAGATTCTGTCCCATTGAAAATACCCTCCATGAGGCTTAAGTCACAAATATGTGCTTAATTCATATAGGCATTAATTTATGGTAAATGGAACTTTACATGCTTTTTCTATGTGTTCCATGTTGTGCAGCTAGTTTGAAAAAAAAAATAATGTTGCTTTAGATCTCAGGGAAATCTGGATGTTTTTCCTATATGAATTCAGGATTTTTCTGCCTGTCATATAGAGGAAACACTTCTGTGTTCTGCTATGTCTAACAATACACAAGTGTCAGCATTTGGCAAATTTCAAGGATAAAATGCAGGCTGTTGTGTCCCCTGTCACACTAACATTGGGAGAACAGGCTTTCCTAATGTTGGATTTTGACCTCTCAATCATCTTCTTCACTCAGTGCTAAAGACAACAGCCCGCGCCTGTTGATTGTGCTCAGGGATAGGTTCTACCACTCTAAATACATGGAAGGTGACAGATCTGCTCATCTTCAGGGTATTAAGTTTGTCAGAAAATGGTCTGACAGCCTCAGAAGAAGATTGGGCTGGGATTCAACCCACCTAACTAGATATCTCCAATGCAGATATCTGAATCCAGGTGACTCATCTTACGTTTCTTTTATAATCAGGGAAAAGAAAAAAGCAGTGATTCATCTGACATATTTTAGACATCAACTTCATGCTGGAATCAGTCACACCGTGCAAGTGCCTATGTCTCTTCTTTAATTGTAAAAGGATTTTAGGTGACTAGCTTGGATCTTGACATGTGCAATAAATCTTACCTTAAGTTTCTTTTTTTGCAGTTTGAAGATTTCTCCTTGCAGGGCGCTCAGCAGCCCTGGTGCTTGGTAGAGTTGAGGGAATATGTCAGAATAAGAACAACAAAAAAGGGTTTTTTTAGGCCAGAATGTCTTCTTTTGCCTAGTCACTGGGTACTCCATATGGTACTTCGGGGTACCATATTGTGGGACTACATCCCTGTGCATTCATCGGATTCGTAAGTGTTATGTTCTAGTCCAGCAGTCTCTGACACAGATGGTTTAGGCAGACTCCAGTTCCAGTTTAGATCATTACTCCAGCCCTAAAATGCCTATCAATGAGCTGGAATGTCTGAGTAAAAAATCAGGCCAGATGATCGCAGTGGCACCTGCTAGTTTAAAATCTGGGAATCTGTGAGGAAAGGAAAGGCGTATGCTCATCATATAGTAAAAGTGTTTCTGCTTTATGACACTGGCTCTTCCCTGTGCATACTTTCACGTGCTTGTTTATATGGGTTTTGTAGGATGGTTGTTACACGTATGGGTACACACATATAGGAGAGGGTGCTAACGTAGCTTGAACTAGCACCTCTAGGAGTAGCTTTTTCATAGTCTTCTTAGGCATGCCAGAGAAGAGGCACACTCTCAGCTTGTTAGCCTGCACTGAAATATGAGCTGACATGTCTTCTCTGCTTCTGACAAAAAATATGGAGATTCCCTACGTCTGCATTTCTCTGTCTGTAGAACGGTTAAAATCTGTCAGCCTCAAAGCAGTTTTCTCAGTGTTGTTTTATGTTTATAACATGCTTGAAGGTATTCGGAAAGAAGAAAAGTATAGAAAAGACAGAGGTGTTGTTATTGTAGAAATATTAATGTTTTTTCCTCTTTGCTAAATTATAAAGAACCACACATGGAGTTACTACACATGTAGGATTTATAAAAAACAAACAAACAAAAAAAATTTCCAAAACCCAAACATAATAAATTTGATGCTGTATACTAAATGCTGTGAAATCGGAGAAAGAATGTATAATAATAGCTATAAAATGAACTATCTGGTGGAGCAGTTAAGCTGTACAGTCTGCTTAGTCTGAATTCCACATCTATGTGAACATACTTCAACCATTTTACTCGCAGTCAATTGCTGTCTGAGTGTGTATATGTCCTCATAAATTTGCCGGTCTCCCTCTCACATGAGGAATGTGTGACACATGCTTTAAGGTACTCCTTGTAAAAGCTGTACAAGAAGGGGGATCAGAATAAGAAACCTCCACTGATTTAAATGTCACATTCTTGGCACAGGTTAAACACCCACAAAAATTTACAGTCAAGATTAAGAGATGAGACTTCAGATAGTACCCATGAAAATGACCTGTTGGTACTTAAGTATGTGAACTGGCTTATAAATGGGATAATAGTAGTCTTAGGAGGAGTGGATTTTCTGACCTGATAAATGAGGCTTTTTGTTCTGCATGATTCTTTTATTTTTTTGTCCTTGTCATTTTTATCTCCATTTGACACTGTTCGGCAGACTGAACTGAAAAAAATAAAAAATACTTTTCTGAATAATATTTTGGAATATCACATAAATAAGGGGAATGCAGATGGAGGAGATGTATTTCAATTATATTGTGAGTCATACCAGTAAATTTTAGGCAAGTCTGGGGGACCTTTATTGGACAACGAGAATCTGCAGATTCTCAGGTAATTAAAAACCTAGAACTAGAATTTACAGACCACTTTGTCAGCCACAGTGGACAGCAGGTACACAATAGTATCTAAAGATGAAAGAGATGAGCAAAATATACTTTTATTTTCCCAGGTCTGTGTGCTTAAGAAAGTACATTCAGTACGAAGAAGTAGAAGGCTGTCTGCCTTGCCTTTGAATCTCTCTGAAAACAGCTTGGATGGGCAGCTGATACATTCCTGAGTTTGTAAGAATTAAATATAAAGAAATATTTTTAACATTAGAAAACTTATTGAGTTAAATGCCCAGAGGTAAGCTTATGTCTGCTTGGAACAGAGAAATATTTTTTAAAGATTTTTTTTTCTCATTACCTTCTGTACTCTGGTTTTGTAAGCAAAAGTTGCACCTCTTCTTCAGTAAGCTGATGATCAACAGGAACACCAATTATCATCATGTATTAAAAATTATAGGTGTAGGAAACCAGGATGATAAAATTTGCTTGGATCAGGTTCTAGCTACTTACTTGGCTCATTTATATTGGTATATTTTTCACAGATGTTTGGAATTAGAACAGAAGAAGAAAAGAAATTTAGATTTTTTTTCCCAATAAGAAAACTGGAAAAGTGACAACATTCCTACCAAAATGTTCCAGTTTTTAAATAAATGTTTTCAGTTTTGGTATTTTATTATTTTCATGGCATCTCTTTATGAAATTCATTTAAAAAATATTAAGAGCAGCTATCCTAATGATAATCAGATTAAAACCTCTCTCCACATCCCAGCTCTTAACTGGCGCAGCTCCTATTTTTAGTATTCTGAGGGGAAAAGGAGATCTGTGGGAGGTTCACAGCTGCCTCTGACAGTAGTTCCCCACCACGGCAAGTAGCATGGATGTGGGCTGAGTGTACAGATGGTCCTAAGGAACCTTGGGAGCTAACAGTGACTTCTGGAGCTACCTCGTTGGCTCGCTTCCTCCTCCAGGCAGGGCTGTAGCGTATGCAGCAGTCTGCGTGCCAGACCAGCATGCTGCGGTTCCATGACACCACCCCAGCAGATAAGCCATATCTCATATGCTTAAGTGCCATATGCAAATCCATAGCCACGAATTGGCTACTTTTGCCTTAGACACAGAAGTCAATTGTAATTAAACCCACACTGTTTCCAAAGGTAAAATTTATCCCAGTGCGACCATCAAAGAAGTATTTGGATGTCTTTGATCCAAGGCTAGAAGATATTTTTACACTATCAGGCTGAGAAGTACACCTTCAAAGACCTTCATCAATAGTATAAGAAAATCAACCTCCAGTTTTCTATCTAGTGATTATATCAGTGCAGTGTCTGAAGAACTACCTTTGAGTATATATATATAGACTGGTGGCGTGTTCATTAGACTGGACATTCTTCTTAACTGTGACAAGCCAAACCATCATTCCAGGTCATATCTCCTTTTGTATGAAGTATAATCAATTTGTTTCTCTTTCTGAATAAACATTATCATGACATAATTTGCTCTGGACAATAGGACAGAAATTTTGTCTTTTCCAAGAACAGCTTTCTTGTAGCTCATTCAAGAGTCTGGCAATAGGTACTTGATACTACATTTTTGCTTCCGAAAATACTGACTATGTCCAATATCTTGAAGCTGGACTTTAATAACAGTAGTAAGCATAATACTTCAGTGTCCCTCTGTAAATATTTTTTATTTTGAGAGGCAAGGTGTTATGCGTGACACAATTACGAGTTATTCATTGAATATTCTCTAAGGACCATAAGATGTAGGGAAGAAGGTGAAAGGAAGTTTTGAAAATATTACGTCCATTTTTTCACCTTTATCCTGCATTATTGATAACTTAGTTTATCAGTATTGATGACTTATTTTAGTGAGTTGGTGGTTCAGGTCATCATTTTTATAATGCGGTGGCAGAGTGTAGGAGTTTTAAAGTGCATGTAAACTGAGAAAGCTGTAATGAATAAGCAGGCATGATGAGTGTGATTCATTTCACTTTATAGTCAGTGAGGAGATACAGGGTAAGTGCCAGGTCCTGCACTTGGGTCCCAACAACCCCATGCAGCGCTACAGGCTTGGGGAAGAGTGGCTGGAAAGCTGCCTGGTGGAAAAGGACCTGGGGGTGTTGGTTGACAGACGGCTGAATATAAGTCGTCAATGTGCCCAGGTGGCCAAGACGGCCAATAGCATCCTGGCTTGTCGTAGAAATTCTGTGGCCAGCGGGACTAGAAGTCGTCAATGTGCCCAGGTGGCCAAGACGGCCAATAGCATCCTGGCTTGCCGTAGAAATTCTGTGGCCAGCGGCACTAGGGAAGGGATCGTCTCCCTGTACTCCGCACTGGTGAGGTCCCACCTCAAATACTGTGCTCAGTTTTGGGCCCCTCACTACAAAAAAAACATTGAGGTTCTGGAGAATGTCCAAGGAAGAGCAACAAAGCTGGTGAAGGATCTAGAGAACAGGTCTTATGAGGAGCAGCTGAGGGAACTCGGGTTGTTCAGCCTGGAGAAAAGGAGGCTGAGGGGAGACCTTATCGCTCTCTACAACTACCTGACAGGAGGTTGCAGTGAGGTGGTGGTCAGTCTCTTCTCCCAAGTAACAAGGGACAGAAGAAGAGGAAATGACCTCAAGTTGTGCCGAGGGAGGTTTAGGAAGGATATTAGAAAAAAATTTCTTCACTGAAAGGGTTGTCAAACATTGGAAGAGGCTGCCCATGGAAGTGATTGAGTCACCATCCCTGGAGATATTTAAAAGACATGTAGATGTGGTGCTTAGGGACATGGTTTAGTGGTGGACTTGGCAGTGCTAGTTTAATGGTTGGACTCAATGATCTTAAAGATCTTTTCCAAACAAAATGATTCTTTGATTCTACAATTCTATGATTCTGTGATTTAAGGAACAATTAATTTTATCCTAAGCCAATCACCTAAAATAGTCCAGATGAACTGTGTTCTAAATGTACCCACTGCTCTCCATTGCCTACAGTTGAAAATTTGATGACTAATTCAGGTTTAGAGCCTACTGTGTAGTTGTTCAAAGCTACATAAGGCTAATTCATTTGACTCGACTGAAAAGCAACATGTTACTAACTGGCATCAATACGTCACGCTCAGTTTTCAATTAGAACAGGTTACTCACTCTCACTTCAGAAACCAAGTTGTAACTCTGCAGGGGGAAGGATTTTCATTAAACTTTAACATATGTAAAAGGCTAAGGGGTTATTTAAGCTATATTTTGCTTGTCTTTCTTTTACTGGTTATCCTGCTTTTCATCCATGTGACTCCATGACACAGCACTAAGATTATGTTCTTTAAATTGTCTTTTTGTTTTCACTGAGAAGTTTTCTTTTGTAAAAAAATCTACTTGCTAATCTGAATGAGTAGTAATTTAAAGATGCATTTAATTGCTTAAAACTCTTCATGACTTAGCCCTCTCTAGCTTATTGTACTGTCAGCTGAGACAATGTAGGCAATGGAACAATTGCTGGTACTCACTCTCTTGGAGGATAAAGGGCTTGCAGAGTTAGACCTAGTTTTCAGGGACTAATTAAACCTATCTTTTGTCTTGAGCCCCGTCTAAAAATGTTGTTCTTCTAACCTATTTCATTTATCTTGAAGAAGTAAAATGCTCATTCCCAACACAAGGCTGCATAGAGGTGCCAAATGAATGTAATTCATTCTATTCATAAAATGAACAATGCTGAAAGGTTGAGTCCCTTCTCTTTCACTGGTGTAGGTCAGTAGACCGTACGCAGGGGAATGATGGTGCTGTACCATGGATGCAAGCGAGGATATTTTAGGGCATAAAACATCCAGGAGAAAAAAGACAGCCATTCAATAGGCCCCACTGACACATATAGCTGAACCAAGACCAAAGGGAGGAGGAGATATTTTTTTTTTACAAGACATCATCTGTTTCCCTTTCTCTTGATACTGGATATTCAGTACCAGGCTGCAGCTCAATGCATTAATGCTGCCAGTCTCCCCTGCCCAAGAATCAAGGCAGGATGGGGCTGCAGGGAGCTAGATGCCTCTCACTGGTTCTGGAATAAATTAAGCAGCTGGGGACCAGCTCTCAATTATGTCAGAATTTAGACAAATTCCCCTGCATCCAGGAAATTCACTGCAAGCCAAGGTTAGCACTGAGGAGCAGAAACTGCTGCCACCATCTTAACAATGGGTCAAAAATGAAAGGAATCCTACAAGAAAATGCTCTGATTTATCTATTTCTGAATGTAAAAGCTTTCCCTGTTTATAGTTAGGTTTGTTTCCTCACTAAATGGAGGACAGGATTACGAATTTGCAATCCTATTCTCCTGCTGTGTAAAGGTATTTCTCTCATAACCAGTGATAATGCCACTAAAAATAGGTTACTGTGTCAGGTGGAAGGACCAAATAGATCACCAGGGAGAAAACATTACACCAAAAGAGACACTTGGAATCCATACTCTGCCTATCACAACTGAGACACAGGCTCTATGAAATATAATGAGATCAAAATCGGAAATCAGAATATGTCAGAGCAGAGCTGATTCCAGGTGGTTTGAACTTCATGCATACTATTTTAATGGAGACACACTGGGACATAATGTGCAGAATGTTTGATGCATCACTAATATTCATGGGAGCTGTAAGGCTAAATTCTTCACTTACCCCCTCATCAACAACATCGACACTGAATGATACTGTGAAAGTTAAAAGCTGGGTCAGCAAAAAGAGTCTTTTGAAGATTTAATGAGCAATTACCGTTTATTTTGAGGGGTATAACAGCACATCTGAAGAAGAAAAACTCAGGTAAGTAAAACCCGACACCTGGTCAACTTCTGAATGACAGAAACTATTTTAACAGATTTCAGTAGCACTCCGAGTGATTATTTATACAGTAAAAATTCTTGCTTTGTCAGCCCTTCACAAACCAGTTTACCCTTCTTTGAAAAACCGCATTCTTCCTAGCAGGGCATAGTATGTGCAACACCCTGAGTTCAGTTCCTACGGTAATGCGTGAAATTCTGCAGATCAAGGAACAAGTTTGAGGGGCAACACCATACTCTATATCTGAGATGAAGATTCTCAAATAAGCACTGTATGCAATAGGATAGCAGAAGCAATATTTTCATCAGCCCAAGTCAATTTTATTCACTTCTTTCCTTTTTTCCTTCTAGTACAGTACATGATATATATAGAACATGCTGCAATCTATCAACCTTCTAAGTTCCAGCTATCAAGAGAGAACCTTTTAATGTCTTCATTAATTAACTTGTCACCAAAACTAGATTATGTTATGAAATTTACTGATGTTGTAAAGTCAAGAGGCACCATCAGGGCAAAGCAGAATTCAACTATTATACAAGAAGTGACTGGTGTTAGGGACTCCACTAAGTATTGGCATGAAATCCAGCAGAAAAACAGCTCTTGTGGACCAAACAAAGATTTCTGCTGCAGACTCAGAGTTCTTCAACTGACAAGTTACCAAAACCACTGAAAAATTAGGGATCCAATTGGACTCAAGAAAATTATGAGTTGTGTTATAGTATGGGTTTTTTTTAAAAAAAAAAAAGACAACAACAAGCAACCACAAAAACAAAGAACAGGAAATAAAAAGGACATATAAGGGGCTGATCAACATATTTTCAATAGACCAACTTGTATTGAAGTAGACAAAACTGTGATTGCTTATTAGGCTGTGCTGAGATCTATCCTGGAGTTCTTATAGTGACATTTTCTTTTTCCTTCTTTGTTTTTTACTATTTATACAGGATCTTTGTGTTCAGGCATGCATTAAAAAGACATCCTACCCAGAAGATTCAACAGTTTAAAATAAGAATCAATAAACTCACTTTTAGTTCAGTAATGGGGGTAGAAAAAAAAAAATTTACCTTCCTATCTAAGGCATGCCTATGAAATATCACTACTTAGTATTTTGGACAGACAGAAAGACTTATAAGAAAAATACTGTCTTTTTAATATTTATTTAAGGCAAATGATGACTTTTCTTATAAACTAAGAGTGTAAAAAAGCAGTGATGTTAGAAAAATAATGAGCGGTGGATTATGGAAGACACTGTGTGAGTTTGCCTAAAAAGCCAATATTGCTCATGTGGTCAACGGGGTCATATTTTATCAACGTGACTAATATTTGCAATACCAGTATGACAATATGATGTGCAGACTTAATACTAAACATGCTTGAGGGCTGCTAAGTACAAAAATACCAATCCTAACTCGGGAAGTCCCACAGCTTTGGATGGTAGGAGGGCATACACTGCAGTTACTGCTGTGTGTCTTCCCTCTCTTGTTACTCTTCCCTAGGCATTTGGTTTTGGCCATTCTCAGACAATAGGCTTGGAGGCTAGGTGGACCTTTGATTTGATCAAAGAAGAGAACCCCTCTTTCACAGGGAGATTTTCACACTCCAGCCTCAGTCAAGCCCAGGAGCAAGAGCTACGCTGTGAACTTTCCTCTTACCTGTTGCTTTGTGGCACCTGAGAAAATAAGAACACCGCAGCTGACTGTGTATGTTAGTGGTGGTGTTTAACTTGTTATAGCAAAAAAAGTCGAGAGAAAAGGAATACATTTACAAAAGAGGTGATCTAGGCGTCACTAAGGGAGAGGGAAGTACAAGTTCAGCTGCCAACCATGAAGTTTCAAGACTGAAATTCTGAGAAACAGATAATACAGTCTTCCTTTTGAAAATACCCTTTCCTTAAGTAATTTCCTTAATTTTCTTTAAGTGCTTTCACTAACAAATAAAAATAAATCTACAGACCTTTTTCCCCACAGATCAATGTATATATATATATATACTTATCAAATTTGATAGTCAAGAGACTTTTTTATGATATTCACAAAAATTCATCATAGTCAGTAGTATGCAATTAACCAGTCACAGACCATTATTAGTTGTGAATGTGCCTATTTAATCTGTGTTGATGTACACACATATTTGTTGTGGAGCTGTATTTGAGCAGAGCCTGCCAATATAACTGAGATATTCCAGGAAGAAAATAGTTCAATATAGTACTCCTGTAAGAGTTTCCGTGATATAGAGAGCAATCCCATTCATTATGTGCCATTGGCCATGACTGATAGCAGATTTCTTTCAGCACCCTTTCCTCATAGCTGATAACCTTACAAAATTTCTTTTTCTTCTTCAGTTTGATGGGGTTTGTAGTTTACAGCAAAGTTCTATTAACATGTTTTCTTCTGCTTGTTTTTATTGTCTGTGCCAAACAGTATTTGGCTTTGTGTAAATTTTATATTTATTCTTTTATTTTACCATCATAGGGCTTGATACACATGTATTGGTATATACCAGATTATTTTTTATAGTCTTCCTTACACAAGTATCATGCATAACGCCTTAGCTAGGAAAAAAAAAAAAAAGGTACATTGCCTTCTACCCACTCTTCTATAAATATAATTAATAACAAGCAACAACTGTCATTTGGTATTTAATTAAGCTAATATTAGCTAAAAATAGTAATTGCCTTAGGACTAAGAACAGATAGTATTGAAATCTTTAGTGTTATGACAAAAAAGCTGTTAGATCAAAATAAAGCACTGGGAAAAATGTAGACGCCCTATATGCAGTGAACGCAAATTATGGTATGTTCTGAACTACTTCATACACAGCTATAAATGGAAGACTAAGGGTTGAGTGCCTGGAGTGGACTTATTGTGTTTGTTTTCCAGTTTCTTAATTCAAAATTATTCCTCATCCATTCAGCTACAAGTAACCCCAGGCATTCATAAACTTCACTAATGCCCTGATTTTTGAACCTTCAATATACCTTAGCTGCCAAGAACTGCAGCTATGTTGCGCATGCACAGCTGTACCTCAGTCATGATAAATGTGAACAGCTCAGTATATTCCTCACACCTACACCTGATCCAGAAAGCAAAGGTGTGATTCAGTTGGCTAAACTCAGGTGATGTGCGACTAGTGCAAGATGTCACATCTAGCTTCTAGCTGCTGCTTTGAAAGGGTTTGGGTCTCCCAAAAGTCCTGTGACATACCTGCCAACACCCTGTTTGATGTCTAATGACATTAGGCATTTACATTTAGACAAATGATTCACAGATAGTGGATCTACTTTGTTCCAGATGAAGATACCTGCCCCAAAGGTTGAAGATTTCTTCACCAAAAGGGTTGTCAAGCATTGGAACAGGCTGCCTATGGAAGTGGTTGAGTCGTCATCCCTGGAGGTATTTAAAAGACATGTAAACATGGTGCTTAGGGACATGGTTTAGTGGTGGTGGTGGCAATGTTAGGTTGACGGTTGGACTAGATGATCGTAAAGGACCCTTCCACCCTGCTCTGTTCTGTTCTATACATACATCTGGAGATCTACATGTAAGCTACATGTCTAGGTTCCCATGTTTCCTTTATACAGAATGAGCAATTATACTGAATTATGTTCAAGATCAAAGGCACACATTTCCTGGGAGTACATTGACCAGTTTTCAAAGCCAGGTTACAGGTTTTAAAACAGATTACATATCAGATACTACAGTGCAGCTAATGCAATGGATTCTCTTCATGTGTCAGTAAGTGGATTAGTGAATAAACCCCCAAACTGCAATTCAGGACTGGCAGGATTGGATCCTGAATCAAACCTGTGCATTTTCTTATTGTTTTTTAGCACTGAAGACTTGTTTGAAACTTTGTCTTCTCTCTTTGCCATGCTACCACACATCGAGCCCTTACACACCCATGCAAATGGTGAGCTTTAACTGGATCCCATTTTTTTTTCTGAAATCTTCCTCCTATTTCCAGTTTTAGGACAGAAGCATAAAAATCATCCACACATTCTTTGTCATATTGAGAGTACTGACTCCTACTGTCGTTCTTCCAGAAGCACTTTCTTCTCTTACCCAAATACTTTTAGACAGCTATGTGAATTGCTAATTTGTAGTTTATCCAGTCTTAGCATGACTTTGGTTCCCCTCACATGGCAGTACTACTTCCTTAGATTTTTAATTATTATTTTTAAATGTATTTGTGTGTCTGAATAACTGGAGAAGAATGATGGCAAAAATCTAATTTACACCATGCACCTTTTTTCAGGGTAGCTGGGACTGAAAAAACAAAAGAGCAAAACCCACAAAGCCTCATTTTCACATTAAAAATTGTTGTAAGTCTTGAAAATGGCATTGTATAGTAATGATTACAAGCAAAATGATAAATGGTACTAATTTCACCCATCTCCACTCTATAGATTTTAATTGTGAGGCTTCCTCTGTCTTCCAGTGAAAAAAGGAGACTATACTTCTACATGATTATTTATTAGTACCTGGTCCAAATTGATTTCACATAATCATAGCAGACTGAGAATGAAAATACATCTTTTACAGTGAGACATACACACACATACACGTGCATATAAAGCACTAACAGCAAAAGATAATTAATATTTCTAATTGCTAGCATGAGTTCAAGTACCTTGAAATTTTTCTTTAACTGTAAGTGATCTGACTGTCATGCCATGATACAATGCAATGTATTATCATCAAATTACTTTCTATTATGTTAAACCATGACAGAGCACAGAATGCATCGCAACAAGACAGAGCTTCTCAGTTGATGGGTTGCTTCCTGACATCATCCAGCTGTCCATTAAACAAATGCAAACCTGCTAGGAGCAAGACTTCCAAATCTAGCAATATCTGTCAATTACAGTAGCATTTGTTTTCAGTTGGCTGTATTTTCCGAGTATCAAATGTTAGCAGGGAGAGAGAGGGGTAGAGAGGACACCTGTGCACACTGTACAGCAATCACTGTTCTTCACAGTAATTCATTTTCCAGTGGTTCCATATTAAACTGGTCTGCTTTTTGCACAAAATATTTATTTGCATGTGTTGCAGTATGGCCCTTGTCTAAGTCAGTATTTAGAAATATTACCTTTTTTTTTTTTTAGAAATATATATTTTCCTTAAGTCATTCAATTTTCTTGCTTTTCTTGTTCCTCATGTGCAGTAAAAATGCACAGGCTACCAGGGGTTGCCGTGGTGTGAGAAAATGCAGGAACACAGGTCTTGGTTTCCAGACAGATGTTTGGGACAAACAATTATGTTGGTTGTAACTTTCATCATCGTCACTTGTGAATTACCTTGTCCAACAATGTGAGAGTGGTCAATGACAGCCTTTTTTAGAGCTTGCAACTCTCCAGTTTTTTCATTCCAGCTGTGTGTCAATGACAGGGATTTGCAAAGTGACTGAGAAACACAAAACATGCAAAGGTAGATGGGAACAGGATATCTAATGAACTTTCTGTTCTGACATCCGAGACCCTGTGTTGCAGCAGGTCACACACTTAAACATTCTTCTAACATTGGGGAAGTGTCATGCCTCTGTATGCTACTCACTAGGACCTTTCAGAGTTTGCTTTGGCTGCTATATCTCCTCAGCTGCACAAAAAGGCAGAACAAGAGTGATTCTCTTTGGATTTAGCCCTCCAGTAACCTATATCTGTATTTGCTATGTCCTCATTGCATCATTTTCAAGCTTTCAAGGAATCATAGAATTGTAGAATCGTTTCTGGTTGGAAAAGACCTTTAAGATTATCAAGTACAACCATCACCCTAGCACTACCAAGTCCACCACTAAACCATGTCCCTAAGCACCATGTTTACATGTCTTTTAGAACCACTTCCATGGGCAGCCTCTTCCAATGCTTGACAACCTTTTCAGTGAAGAGATTTTTTCTAATATCCATTCTAAACCTCCCCTGGCATAACTTGAGGTCATTTCCTCTTCTCCTGTCACTTGTTACTTGGGAGAAGAGACTGACCACCACCTCACTGCAACCTCCTTTCAGGCAGTTGTAGAGAGCAATAAGGTCTCCCCTCAGCCTCCTTTTCTCCACAATAAACAACTCTGGTTACCTCAGTCACTCCTCATAAGGCGCATTCCCCAGACTCCTCACCAGCTTTGTTGCTCTTCTTCGGACATTCTCCAGAACCTCGATGTTTTTTTTGTAGTGAGGGGCCCAAAACTAAGCACAGTATTTGAGGCGGGGCCTCACCAGTGCTGAGTATAAAGGTACAATCACTTCCCTAGTCCCGCTGGCCACAGAATTTCTATTACTATCCAGGATGCTACTTGCCTTCTTGGGCACCTGGGCACATTGCCAGGTCATATTCAGCAGCCTGTCAACGAACACCCTCAGGTCCTTTTCCATCAGGCAGCTTTCTAGCCACTCTTCCCAAGCCTGTAGCATTGCATGTGGTTGTTGTGACCCAAATTCGGACCCGGCACTTGGCCATGTTGAACCTTATACCATTGGCCTCAGCCTATCGATCCAGCCTGTCCAAATCCCTCTGTAGAGCCTTCCTACCCTCAAGCAGATCAACACCTAACTTGGTGTCATCTGCAAACTTACTGAAGGTGTACTCGATCCCCTCATCCAGATCATTGATAAAGATATTAAAGATAGCAGGCCCCAATACTGAGCCCTTGGGTACACCACTAGTGACCAGCCACCAACTGGATTTAACTCCATTCACCACCACTCTCTGGGCCTGGCCGACCAGGCGGATTTTAGCCAGCAAAGAGTACACTCATCCAAGCCATGAGCAGCCAATTTCTCTAGGAGAATGCTGTGGGAAATGGTGTCAAAGGCTTTACTAACGTCTAGGTAAACAACATCCACAGCCTTTCCCTTATCCACTAAGCAGGTCACTTCGTCATAGAAGGAGATCAGGTTAGTGAAGCAGGACCTGCTTTTTGTAAATGCATGCTGATGGGACCTGATTGCCTGACTGTCCTGTATGTGCCACGTGATGGCACACAAGATAGTCTGCTCCATAACCCTCCCTGGCACCAGTGTCAAACTGACAGGCCTGTATTTTTCCCTGGATCTTCCTTGCAGTCCTTCTTGTGGGGTTTCTATAACCCCTTATGAGAGTTACAGAGAATTTGGGCTAAATAACTCCAGGAGAATAAAATGTTCAAGGTACAGTTTCACTTGGAAATGTAAGATGAATGGAAGGTTTGAAAGAAGACTTTATTTTTTCAATTTAATAACCAGAAAAATCTAGCGATGTTACTTCAGAAGAGCTAGTTTATTTCCAAAAGATATCCTGGGGAGTGGGAAGGATTTACATTAAAGTACTGACAGTTGTGTACATTTGAACATACAAGCAGCTGCAAACACAAATTTCCAGTTAATACGGTGTGCAACAGACACTCTTCCCTACAGCTGTATTTGCAAGTCAACCGGAATTTCAAAGCTCTGAAAATAGTTCAGTTTTAAACAATGTTTCTGAGGAGCTTTTAACTTGCCTCTTTAAAAAAAAAGTCACTGTGGCATGAAAGTTGGGATCTATAAAGTTTGCAACCCGGGACCAATTTTTTAAACAAAGTAATACACCTTCATTTTTTTAAATTATATTGTACAGGCTGTTAACCTATAATCCTAAGTATAGTTATGACATTTTCTCTACATGTATCAAAGGAGTGTTTAATTACACATGGAAAATGTCAAGCTAGTTAGGATAATGCACATTTCTGAATCTCAGAAGACTGGGAAAGGGATTTTAGCCAATCAGGTACTACAGAAAATTAGTTGTTTAACTGACATCCAAGTTAAATATTAAGCCCCATATCCAAAAAAGAGGGTTGGGTTTTTTTCTTTTCTAAGCCGTGTCCTAAGTTCATGCCCTGATGGGCCGTGCCTTCTTTCCTACACAGAACATTGTAGGCATGATCAGACATATTATAAAAAGTACCAGCTGACTAAAGCAAATGATCATAGCATCATAGAGTGGTTAGAGTTGGAAGGGACCTTAAAGATCACCCAGTTCCAACCCCCCCTGCCATGGGCAGGGACACCTTTCACTAGACCATGCTGCTCAAAACCCCATCCAATCTGGCCTTGAAAAGGTGATAAGGTCCTCCAAATTCTTTATAGTAGTCTTTGATTTGCATTCCAAAAGTAATGAATGTGGCAGAATGTCCATACATAATATTAATTTTTAGTCTATAGTACCTCTAGGACTTGGACTAATTTTCCTCCTTTTCTCCGATTTAGAATTCTGAAGATCCAGATGTTCTAACCTGTTTCACTAATAATGCTACAATATCCCAGTAGCGTTGAAGTATTAATTTTACTAGAAACAAAACTAGAGAAACTCTTTTCCCTCACAGCACTGCTGGGATACAACATACTTTTGGTCTTCTTCAACGGATCAGGAGCTGATGAGATGCTTTTGAAAAAAAAAAAAATCCAACTTAAATGCATACTTTTGAGAATCAATTGATTTATGCTTCATCTCATGTCATTTAGCGGAAATTATCTGGTAGAAGAGTAACTCAGAATACCTCAGAGAAAAGGCCAAGCATGTATCATGTAGCAGGAACCTTGATTGTGCCACAACTGGAAGACTGTCTAAAGAAAACAGTCATTTCTAATAGTGTGGCCAGGCTGCAGAATGCATTAAACTATTACGCTTCACCAATGATAGATGCAGTGGAAAAGTCTAAAAGAGATTTAAAATTATTTTTCTAAATTAGGGAGCTATCAACTTGAATTTTGAGAAGTGTGAGAGCCACTACTGAATGATTCATTAAAGTACAAAGGACAAAAAGTAGCAGATTCATAGCCACCCCCTAGCAATGACTAAGAAAGAAATAACTGTTTTGTTCCTCCCCAGTTCCTGGCAGAGCCCTCACTAAACTTGTTAGAAATGAAGGACATCTAGGAACAACCCTCACCTCCCTGCTGTATTTTCTGGGTTCCTTGCTTAGTCATGGCTACAGTTTTAGCCTGGACTTGCAGCTATGAGCTGCAACATATAAACTCATCGATATCAGAGGAAAGAGCTAACAAAGCAGAAAGCAGGTCTGCTTCTGACACTGCCGGACTGCTGAGAATATTTAGACTGCCACCTTACACATGGATGCCCTGAGGAAAACTTTGCGTTTCAGCGCAAGCACCTTGGAAGGACAATTGCCCTTACCCTGAGGAGTGTGGAGAGTAATACCATAGTGTCGGCTTCTCAGAAATGTGGCTTACTCCTGCCTGCACTGTTTCCTTCAGACCAAGCCATTCTGCAGGGAGCAAATGTTGTGCCAAGAGCCCTTCAGTTACAACAGTAGTGTCCCAAAGAGTCTGCAGGTTCAGCTTGACTGCTAGAAGATCTTCAGAGTTCTTCCATCTGCAGCACCATAAGGCTGGATAATCTGCTGGCACACAGTATCTTGCAAGCTTGTACTTACATAGTAAAACAGAATATCTATCCTTAGGGCTGAATTCCATATTTAGAGATCATTTTTTCTGCTTTTACTCAATAGATCTTTATTTCAAGTTTGGCTTTACTGAAATCCAAACAGCTGTTTACACTGGAAAGCCTCAGACCTGCCAAGACACCAGTATGTACTCAGATCTGTACTCTGTGGGTAGTCCTATTCAATTCAGAGAAACTGCTCGCAGTAAGTACATTCCAAGTATGGATATTTATATTGTTGTAGAATCAAAACAGACTTACTCAGGGTATGTAACAGTTGCAGAGTTTGGCTGTGATAACCATTGTTTCAAGTCTGTTCTTCTAATCAAACTGATGTCTTTATTCCTTTTCATAAATCTGTGTTATCAGTTTGAGCTGGCCTTTGTTCCAGCATTTTTAATTCTGCCTTATTTCAGATGTTGCTAAACCTCCTTTTGTAGGCTGGGAGTCATGGTATTCCTAGGACTTTTTTTCTCCCCTAAAGAATTTTCTGAAGTCTGCTCCAGAAAGATTTTAGTAGTTAAGAGTCTTAAAGCAATTTTGGTAATTTCATCAGTTCAGCAGCATTTTGGGTCTATGCTGTACTAAGACAGTTCACTGTCACTACCAGCTATCACTACAGCAAATGTAAAGGAAACAGATTAGAGTAAATGGCTTCTTCCAGATAACCACAAGCCACCAAGCTACTGATCGTCCTGTTTTCAGCTGATTTATCACCCTGTGAAGAAACTTCTCAATTAGATTTGTTTATTTGCGGTGTGGTTTGTTGTTTGTTGTTTGTGGGGTTTTTTTGGGGGGGAGTGTTTTTTGTTTTTCATGGGTTTAGGAATTATGAGCTTCTTTTAATTAATTTGCTTAAAGACTTAGAAAGTATCTATGAATTGTCTGGTGTCACCATGTTCTACCAGAGTATTTATGTAAGGGATGTGAAAGAAGACAGGTGCAAATCAATTCCCTTTTTCTATATGCCAGATACTATTCTAGCTATATAATATTCTGACTTTTAAATTGCATAGGATTAAGAGAACAAAGCTATATTTCAGATTATTTTTGTTTAAACTTTATCAATGAAAACAAGCTCAGAAAAACTGTTGCATCCACAGTCCCTGAACTGTAGATGTAGCCATGCATCTGGTACAATTATAAAGTAAAGAATTCAAAAGAATTGCTGACAACAAGGTCAGATGATTGGGAACCTTTCAAGCATATGACCTTTTTGTAATTTCAGGATCTCTTATACATTTACTTTTATATGTGGAGATCTGTGGCTTCCTCAGGCTGACTCTCTCTGCTCTTATTAAAATCTCCAAGTTTTTTTTCCTGACATTGTTGTGACAGTGGAGGTTCTGTCCTTGAAAATAATAAGTGTCTTTTTATATGTTCTGTAGCATGTGAGACTTCAGGCCTTCCACTCTCTTGGGAAAGATTAGAGTCCTTTCTGCAATTCATGTACAAATAATATCATGAACTCAAAACCAACAAAAAGGTGAAGTTTATTTTAGATATTTCTCCTCAGAAATCTTGTTGACATCATTGGTCAAGTTCTGTTTTTTGGAAAATGCTGGCTGGGTAAGCCTGAAATATTTCATTCAATAAGATTTAGGCAGCTTTAAAGCAGATGGCATAGAATCATGATCGGATTTCCAGCAGAACTACACAGAGTCTGGGAATTGGGACCCCCAGGGCAGTCCAGCCCCAGGACAAAGGTACAGGCTGAACTGTCCCACAGCTGGAAACCTGCAAGTCCCAGGCAGGAAACAGCTCAGGGAAACAGCTGGCAGCAACACCAGAGGTGGATCTGTTTCACCCAGCTGCTGCAGAGACTAAGGAACTTTCCCTTGGCTGGATATTTCCAGCAAATCCAGGAAACAAATTTAGAATACATTTTCTTCTGGAAACCATGGGGTTTAGGCTAATTTAGCACTGAAAAAGTTTCCTGAGCCGTGGCACCACCTGGAAAGAAGCCAATGTTTACCAGGACTGGAGGAGCTGGAGATAAAATCACATTGACAGACAGTTTTTCTCTCTTTTAGAGTAATAAGAAATAGTGACATTTGCTCTAATAAAAAGACAGGAATGTTATCATGGATGTCCTGGGTCTGCTGCTAAAAATCACAGAATGTGTGGCTGGAGATAAGGATGAACACAACTCCTGGAAATTAAAAAATCAAGAAGACGATTCCCACAAATATTAAACAAAAAATGAGCTGCAACAGTCCTCCCCTCTCCCCCGCTCCATCCCAGCTCTGATAGATTATCTCTATCAATGCGAGGATATGCTAACCATGTAATATAAATGTCATTTTCATCCATCTTTTTTCCTTTCGGCTTTATCTCATCCTGAAGCAGGCTTGCCATGAACTTTAAATGCACATTGTTCATGATGGAAAGTGTCCTTTTTGCTTTCTCTATGACATAGTCCTTCTTTTGGACATGAGAATAATGGACATAAGAATAATAATCTGAATGATGTTATGTACTGAAAAGCTGCATTTCTTGCCACTAAGTAGCTTTCTTGCTACTAAGATGTTTCAGGATCCTTCAAATATTTTTTTTTTCTGCAGTGATGTGCTGATAGCATCACCACAAACATAATGTTATAGGTTAGTAATGAAAAGGGTAGGGAGAAAAAAAGCTTAAAAAAGTAGTAACAGAATGAATGAGCTGCACTTCTTACTTTCTTAAGGAAGAAACCGATAATGCAGTAGAGCCCCACGCAGCCTTCAACTGATCTTTTTGGAGCTAAATCAATTAAAAAGACGTGAAAGGAATATTATAACCATTTAGAGGAACATTTGAGGAGAGAAAATTAGATTTACTTGGCATAGAGTTCCCTTGTCAATGTACTATAGAGAACAAAGGACCTCAAGGGGATTGAAAGACTGCAGAAATGTTCCACCTCTGGCTTTTAAAAATGAGATTTTCAAACAGGAGTAGGAACACATTTTGAATAAATGATCCCTGGATTTGATTCTACTCATTAATGATGAAACAAAGAAACTAGTAACAAAGGGCACATTTCGGTTTTCAGAGAAAAGAACTTAGATCAGAAATTGTTGTCAATTCAATTGAACAAAAATTTTGGAAAGCTTTTGAGAAGAATCAGAAGCATAAGATGTTGTCAAAGATCATAAATAGGAACACTGAACAACATCAGAACATGGATGCCCAGAGTCAGAAATTACAATATCTATTTAGGAGAAGACTGGTCAAAATCATCCTCATACAGTGAGATGAGTGTTCATACAAGTATATGTAATTGGGCACCTTTAAGAACAGATCAGACAAGAATGTGATAATATAGACAATCCTTTCTTTGAGTAGCTAAATGGATTATTTTCTGAACGGTAGATGATTTTCCGGTGCTGTTTGCCTTGGTCCATAAGAACAAAATAAAAAAGGTGTGCTGGAAGGAAGAATTTATAAACTGAAATTATATTTTGGATGAGAATGTACTCACTAGAATTACATTGTAGTTTGATCGCAAGAGCTAATTAAATCAACACCTTCAGATTGTGTACAGGTATCCTTCATATATAATTTTGAACTTATAATAAATAATTAATTTGACTTCACTGAAAAGGTTAAGTCAATTCAATAATCTGCCTACTTTAATTCTCATTAAAGGATTTTGGTGATACAGGGATCTTTTGTTGTGTTGGGAGATTACCTTTCACTTCAGGTGACTTCAAAGGGGTTACTCTTTTCTCACTGAGGTTGTCAATAAGGGAGGATGACTTCTGTCCAACGAACAGACTGACCAAACAACAAAAAAAACAAGTCAAAAGCAGCCAAGAAGAAATCTGCAAAAAGCTTACTGTATATGGTACAGGGGAGCAATAAGGTACATAAAAAATCAGCTCACCTGATTCTAGGTATCTGCTGTTTAACCTGATCTAGCCACTCCCTCGGTGGACAGAGGCATCTATAGCAAGCACTTCTGTCTTCTTTTATTTCTGATAGCAGGAGCTCAGGAAATTAACTTAAATTTGATAAATGTAAATGAAATTAGTTGAATCCTGAAAGTTTACCTCGCTAGCCAATAAGTCAGAAATTTACCTCTGCAGTCCGATTTATATCATAGCAAAATATATGTCTAAACACAATTTTTTTAAAAAAATATAACATTGCATTTTAATTTTTGGAATTCCAGCTCCCTGCTCGATGAATGAATAATTACAATTTTATACTTTTAGTATTTCTTCTCAAGAACTGGAGTTACTGAAATTCCCTTGTGGCTGTTGCTCATTTTTTGCAGCTAGTAATTTACTGTTTAAGGGTTTATTTTGCAATGCACTTCTTTCATTTATTGTATTACTGCTTTAGGATTACTTTAATTTTAAACATGTTTGAAAGCATTTCATCTTAAAAGATCATATTTCCATGTTAATAAACACTATTTCAAGTGGTTTTTTATCTTACGTGTTTCTTTTGCCTCCAGTGTTATCCTGAACGATGTCACCCAGTGAATTTAGGGCACTTGGAAGAATGTCTGAAGGCTTGGAAGTGCATCTTGAGTGCCTTAGAAGGTACCTGTGTTCAGCTTTTACTTCATAGTACTAAAACCCACAGTATCTCTATACAGAAGAAGCAAAACTAACATCTTTGGAGACATGGAAGCACTGAAATTTGACGAGTAAATGTATCATCAGATTTCATAAGTAGCCAAATGTGAGCAATGTGTATTTCTATGGAAATGGGTGACTTGTTATAACGATTCCTTTTCCTTCTCAACAAACATAACAGGTGGAAAGGCAGATTCACATCAGTATCAATTACCAAAAAACCAAGGAAGAGGAAACGCTGGATGCAAGTAATGTACCGGATCCAGACTGAACTGACTGAGATGGGAAATTCGCTATCAAAATTAAAATCTATTCTTAATTACTCTCATATTGCGTAAGTTTTACTCTAGAATACTTGAAAATCATGTGATAATACCTATTCCACTATAGTATACAAAACAAAGTACTTAAAAATGAAAAAAAATAATCAAACCAAGATCCAAAAACCCAATCCTAGAATGGTATAAATTTCAACTATCATGTAGGCTTCTATTTTTTATCTGAACTATTTACAGTGTAGTCTAAAAATGTGTGTACATTTCTACAAAAGCCAGCAGTTAGGTTTTGATACTTTGCAATGCTGAATGAAATAATTGTCCTGTTAGGACAGTGGCCATCATGGTTAAGGGCTTACGTAGGCTTATTTTTAAATGAGCAGAATAATAGGATCATATTATAAGGGTACAATTCAGAGTTTCTTAGAAAGCTAATTGTAAGAGGTCTCAAAAGCATTCCTGGCATTCTGAGGTGTTGCTCCATACCTAATGGTGTAATATTTTCCTTTATGGAATTCAGCTCTTTTCTCATTTTTTTCAGGCTTCCATTAAGAAAAGAGAGTGACCTCTTCTGAGACTGATTTATTTTTAGTGAAAGCATGCATGAGATTGGTTTGAAATAACCATGCTGCCAGGTCATGATGAGAAATCACACAAAATTTTTTTTTTATTATATTTGGTTTCATACTGTTATTCTTGTTGAAAGCTAAGTTCCTTAATACTGTGATATGAAGATATTTGTCACTTGACAAGCCATACTCCTGAATCAGGAAATCATCTTAAAGATTTCCAGTGCTATTTCTGGCTCGCCGAATACTGCACAGATTTTAAAGCTAAGCATTAATATGTTTCCTTTAAGTATTATGAGTGGATATGTTTTGCTTTCATTAACTGAACAGCACAGACAAGGTTGGATAGAAAATTAAGTAAGCTTAACATTTCAGTTTTCATAGAAATACTATTACAATTATCAACAGATAATCATGATGTCATCTATGTTGGCACCTTTCAAAACTGGAGGTCTCTTTTCCCAAAAAAGGGGGATGGTTCTCTCCCATAACATCTTCTTTGAAACCTAATGAAGCATAGACTAGAGAAGTGGACACTGAAGAGGACAGAAAACCGGCTGAACTGCTGGGCTTAAAAGGTGTTATCAGTGGTATGAAGTCCAGCTGGAAGCCTGTTGCCACTAGTGTTCCCCGGTATCAACACTGGGGCCAATAGTTCAAAACTAATACCTTCTCTAATGAACAGGACATTGCAAACTTGCAGACTATACAAAACTGGGAAGAGCAGCTGATACACCATACAGTTGTACTGCCATACATCGACAGGCTGGAGGAATGCGTCAACTGGAACTTGATGAAGTTCATCAATGGGAAATGCAAAGCCCTGCACCTGGAAAGGAATAACCCCGGGAACCAGCGCAAGCTGGGAGCTGGCCAGCTGAAAAGCAGCTTTGCAGAAAGGACACAGGCATCCTGCTGGACAACAAGTTGACAATGAGCCAGTAATGTGCCCTTGTGGTAAAGAAGGCCAACAGCCTCCCAGGCTTCATTGGGAACAGAGTTCCCAGCAAGTTGAGGGAGGTGATTCTTCCCCTTTATTCAGCACTGGTGACACCACACCTGCAGTACTGTGTTCTGTTCTGGCCTCCTCAGTGCAACAGAGACATGGAGAGAGTTCAACAAAGGGCCCCTAAGATGTTTAAGGTACTGTAGCATTTCTCCTATGAGGAAAGGCTGAGAGAGCTGGGACTGTTCAGGCTGAAGAGGAGAAGGCGCAGTGGGATCTTGATGATGTGTGTAAGTACCTGACGGGAAGGGAGTAAACAGGGCAGAGCCAGACCCTTCTCAGTGGTACCCAGTACTAGGACAAGAGACAACAGGCACTAACTGAAATACAGGAAATTCCATTTAAACAGAAGAAGAATATTCTTCGTTCTAAGAACAGGTTACCCTGAGAGGCTGTGGTGTCTCCACCCTTGGAGATACTCAAAACCCGACTGTACAGAGCTCTGAGCAACCTGCTACAGTTGATCTTCCTTCGAGCAGGAGATTGAAGTAAATAACCTCATGATGTCCTTTCACTCAAGTGAAAGTCTGGTCCTCATACACTGCAAAGTTCCAGGATGAGCTATTGTCCCGATCCAGTATCGGGAAGGTTCCGTTAAAAATAATCCCAAGGATGAGATTAAGACGCTAAAGGCGGTCAAATGTCGTACAACCTTCTACTTAATACTTTTAACAAAGAATAAAGCTCGGAGGAAAGGTGAAGGGAAGGCAAAGGGAGGAAAAGAAAAGGGGGAAAAGGAGGAAAATAAGGAAAGAGGGAGAAAGCTTGCTACTACCACTCTTGAGTTCAACAGTTTTTCTGCAGATTCTGTCCGAAGTCTTCAATCATTACACGCTTCATGGAGTCTGGGGTCCGTGGGGGGGGTGGCACGCAGCTGGGAGGCGAGGAGGAACAAAAGAGGAGACAAAGCGGAGAAAAAAGGGGCGCCAAAAGGCGCGTGCTCCCTTTATATAGGGATGTCACTCATGCACAGATCAACCGGAAGTGCTGCTCTCCTGCAGGCCTCTTCCTGCTCTTTTCGCGCCCTTGGTCCCTGCGCAGGCACATGAGGTCGTCGCTTCCAAAACCGTGAAGAAGGTGGTCCTCCCAGGAGATGGCGGCACAGTAGCAATGTCGAGACAAAATCGCATCTGGTATTGGTTCTCCACAGCTATTAAAGTTATTCTTTGAGAGGATCTCAGAAAACATTTTACAACTTCAACTTCCATACCTATGGTACATCTTCTCAGACATCCAAAAATATTATGGTCAGTTGGAATTTCCCACATTTCTCACAAACTATCACAAAAGGTCTGGAGTCCATCTCAGCACAGAATGCAAAACAAGTGAAGGGTGGGAACTACACCACCAAATGTTATGGAATAGGGAAACTTCCCTGTTTAGCACTGCTTACAGGTTTCATCATCCCTATCACCATCACAGCTAACATTTGTCAAACACAGGCTGTGGCATTGCTGTCAGTAAATCATTGATTGCTTGAACTGTACATCCTTCCCCATGCAATTCAGAGGGAGCTTGGTCTTCCAGCTTTTCAAGTTGTAAACTCCAACAGTTTTAAAAAAACAATTACAGTAATTCTATGCTGTATGGATCCTGTTAGTCTCTAGAAAATTAATTACTTGACTGCTACTAATTCCTCCTTTTCGCTGGAACTACTTAAGAAAGCCACAGGCCTTAAGCAGGGAACCCTGAATATTAAACAAAGAAGTTCGTAACCATTCAATCTTAAGAGCTGTGCTGATAGCGTTTACATCTGTGGGCCATAACAACTTGAACACCTGCCATGGGACCTCTGGTGGTTAAGAGCTGCTGACAGAGCTTGTAAAAAGCCTTGAAGCCTGCATCATCTGAATTCTGGAGAGAGGTGAAATTATTAATTGGCCAGGACTTCTGGTGAGGTAAATCAGCATAGCACCACTGAATTCAAGAGGTCTTTGTCAATTTTCAGCACCCAAGGATCTGACTGAAGTCCTACTGCTTCTGTTTTGTAATTCACTGAATTTTCACTTTAGCAGAAATATATAGCTTCTAAAAAGGTACGTATTAAAAAGTCAGAGGTAATATTCCTGGACCATCCATGTCTTTTTCTCATACAATGCACAAACGAATTCAATTTCCAGATCAGACACTTTCAGACATAGAGGGAGTCTATGCTCTCCACTTTTTCCTGTGACAAACTGTCAGGAGGAAAGCTTACACGACAGAAGCTCAAAAAATGCCAGTCAGAACAGAATATAAGTGACAGATTCAAAATTACACTGGCACTACCTCTTGCTCAAAGCTAAATGAGTACATTTCACTCATATTGTCCAAATACAGGTTGCAAACCCACTTTTTCTCTTATATCAGGTAGTATGAAATGCCTTGTCTCCACCTTTCTTCCTCACAGAAAATATTTGGTGCTGTGTTTTGTTCACCATCCTGTTGCAGTTGTGACCTACAATGAAGTCTAAAAATACCCTCCTAAACCCCACTATTTTGATTGGTATTTATTTAGCATTTTGCCAAAACAAACGAAGACAAAAGTAGGTCCTTACCCCAGGAAGGTTACTTGGGTTAAGAAAGGAATTGTACAGCTAGCAGAGCAGTTCCCTGTGAGTGAAGGCAACATGCCAGTTTAAAACACACGAAAATCCTTATGGAGTTTACATACTTTGACAAATACCAGAATATCCCAGTTAGACAAGACAGATGAAACTGTTTCTTTTGGCACCTTAATAGGCATGGGAGCAATGCAGCGGTGATAAAAAAGGGGAAAATGTAAACCCGTAAACAGCCACTGGATGTTTGAAAAGCTAATCACTGGGAAGCTGAGACCTGAGGTGAATTTTTGGATGTTTTTTGTCTGTCAAGCATAAGATGTAACTTGTTCTTTTTGTTCTTTCTATTTAGGGAGGGTCTTTTCAGTGCAAGCTTCCTGCAATGTTTTCTCCTGCAATGGCAGGGACATTGGAACAAAAAATCTCATCAAGACGATATTATTAATGATTTTGTGGGCTTTCTTTCCATTAGCAAGTCGTGTACGAGAATACTCTGTGTTGTCATTTGTAGCTTGTTGGAATAAAAACATCTCTATGTTAGGATTTCCAAATTTATCTTTTTTTGGAAGTAGTCTGAACTGCTATTTTGCAATCCAACTTTATTTGAATTCTTCCACCCAGGGCTAACAAAATACTGGACTGAATGTATTGAAATTCTTAAATACTCTAAAAGCCCAACAGCATTCTTCTTAAAAAATTATGAGTAGTATTTTACTTAATTAAATGGTCTCAGTCTACGCAAATCTGGAAACACAATTCTAAGAGAACAGACACAGAATAGACCTTACAGTAGTCTTTCATCCTGCTGTATTTTAGGATTTTTCTAGTCATCTCTTGGTTGAAGAACATGAGTAAAAAACTCAGCAGTACTCTCTACTGGGAGTTTTATAATTTAGATGCCTGGGTCTGTATTTGTAGTTGCACTCCCCATAACAGAACTGTGTCAGGTTACCACTGACTGCAAATGAATATGAAGAGTAACACTTGGGGGACTCATACCTTTCTTTTCTTCCTGGTAATTAATCTATTGAAAATTACTTGCGTAAAGCTGGACTCTGCAGCTCACGAAGTATCAGAGAAGGAAAACTTCACAGAATGTCTCACTTGGAATGTTTGACTTGGGACATTTTTTTTAGGGGGGGGATAATAAATAAAAGTGAAGATTATTTTTTTATTTCCCCTTGACTATTGTTATTGAAGGACTGATGTCCTTTTCATATCACTGCCTTTCGCCTGTTCTTGTAATATTCAATGTCAAAGAAAAGTATGTTGAATTATATTATGGAAGGAACTGGCACATATGATAATATGGTTGGCTGGCTGAATTGAGTTTCTACTGAAGTTACATACAGAATAATCCTATTGTCAAATCTGCTGTTGCTCTTCCTCCCTGCTCGCCCCCTTTTTGTGGTGATGGTGTCTGTATGTAAGGAATTAAAATAGACTCTCTCATCAATTCTTATAGGTCATTATTCTCCTCTTAGCTGTTCAAACCTCTTTGGATCCTCCTGCTAAGTTACAATAGCAAGGTATCTCAGTGAATCAAATCAGTTCCCATGTTCTTTCCTGATATTTAGCTCATCTGACTTTTCTTCCAAAAATCACTTCCATATGCCAAGTTCCATCTGCTTACTATGATGCTGGAATATAGTAGTTCCTAGGCAAATTTAATTTCTGCTTTTAGGACATAAATCTCGCATTCTTTGCACACCTTTGCAGAGATATAATGTGGATTCTGAGTGTGCAGAGAATACAAAATCCAGTCCCTAGGTAGTAGTTCCAACATCCTTTTCTCTTTCTGGCATGAAAAATTCTTGGCCAAATCCTGGAGGCCTGGTACTACTCCCAGGTACCCCCTTCTGACTTATAGTGGGAGTAAATGATGTAGAACCTGGTGCTATTTACACTCCTTCACCTTGCAATAGCATTTCAGATCTTCACAGACGACCACATCCACACACACACTTATTCTTAGACTGGCCCAAGTTCGGTTATTTTGAGTATCTGGTTTACAATGCATAAACCGCTGGCCAAAATTTGGTTTAAATTTGAAACTCTTGAATCTGTTTTAAATATCCAGTTTATATATCTCGTTTAAATATTGATCATAATTTTTTGTATGTCTGTACGCTCTTTGACTCTAAGAGAACTTTTCAAAATCTACACTTAAGAATAAATATTTTATATTTAATTTATACTGTATTTTATATATAGCATAAAACACATAGTAACCTTTAAGTACATAACATGCCTAGCTGTATGAAAGATAAAATACATTTTCAGCATTGAATAAATTTTTAGATCTCTGTTGTAAACCCCTGGAAAATACAGAATATCATAGAAATGCTGACACAACTTAAAATGTAGCAGGATTAGTAAGGTACATAAAATAGGTGAATGTTCCAGAAATCCAGTCTTTCGGAGAGAAGACAACTTGTCCTACACCATACACCAGACATAAAGAGGCACTGTGTAGAATGATAACTGTATGAAGCAAGCATTTTTGCTTATGTTTTGTCTTATATATGTTCTATGAGCTCATACAAATATTTAAGAAGGATTTGATGATTGCATATTGAAACTATTTTTACCTAGTGGTTTGTTATTCTTTCCGTTTAGTTACATTTATTTATTCATCAGTATCATTAAAAATAATAAAATAATTTTAAAAATTAAAAATTAAAAATAAATGTTCATTTATCATACTTCCAAGAAAGTACATTGTAGTTTTATTATTTCAGAGTAGGCAGCATTATTTACTCTCATCCAAGTGAAGTTCCTGTTACAGCTGCACAAAAAAAAATTTCCTGTGATCTCTAGAAACAAAGAAAGCATCTCTTTTAATGTACAATGTGAATTTTTCTATTAGGATTAGCAATTTTTACTTGCTTTTCCACTAGGTTTGGACATCACCCATCTGGTGTAATCCTAAGACATTGCAAGACTCCTAGCAAGCAGAACTACATTACAGGAGGATTTGGACATCTGTTTTCTGGTGATACCTCTGTAATGCACCACAAGCAGGGTGAGGAGCTTTTGGTCTTGCCAAGTACCTGTGTTTCGAAGCAGAACCCAAATGAAACAGACTTTCCCAGCTGTGCCATGGAGCAGGAGAGTCGTCTTGCATATACTTGTCCTGTGCCCTCTTCTGTCTACCCTGTGTATTTAGACTTAAAACACCTTAGGGCAGAGGGTGGCACTGTCTGCCCCTAGAAGCAAAGTGGGACCCCCAGTTATGGCTGGCAGGATATAAATAAGAGCTTAATCAAACACAGCTAATGACCAATCCAGAGCAAAAATGCTCAACACTCACAAAGGTGTGAGTATTGCACAGCTATGGCATGTCAAAGCTAAGGTCTGATTGATTATTATTTTTAGAGCACACACAGAGCTTGTGAACAGCTTTAACCTTCGTGATTTTCTTCTTCATTTTGTTTGGACTGTAATGTCACCAAACAAAGTCAAAATCAAATGCCAAGAATTCAAAGGGGGATGATGTTCAACACCTGTATTTCAATGCACAACCATGCTTTTACAGGAAAATCAGAAAACAGCTGTAAACCTGCATTGTGCCATTAGCATGTGTCTATCTAAAAATAATCCATCTCAGAGCAAACTGAATCTCTTACTGTACCAACTAGAAGGATGACTCAGTTGCTCACAAATTGGCCCTTAGTGCTGTGTTAAATTGCTTAGGATGTTCCATCCAGCTTCCACCTGCCATTCTAAAAAGACACAGGTTTCTTGAAGGATACGTTTCCCTTGCCAGGCCCTTTGGACATCTCATACCTTAGCTGGTCCCATATGGCACCAGTCTGATACTGAGGCAAACAATTCCTACATTGGAATCCCAGCTCTTTATTAACTATAATGGAGCTTATACTATTAAATTAATGCAAAACTACCTAAAATTAGGACAAATCCTAAACCCACAAAATTTGGTGCAGCTTTTTTGTAGGAAAATCAGGCAGCCAACTCATGCATTTGTGAATTGTATCATTTGTATTAATCCATTCAAAAGTGTCTGTGCGGACCTGTGGATGGAATCTGGTCAAATGTGCCCAGTTTAGTCAAATGCAGATCCACATAAAGGTTTGAAGAATAGCCTTACAGAGTCTTTTGATTGTATCAACTGGTATTGGCTCCACTCAGTTTTCCACAGGCAAGCCTTAGTGCATCTCATGTTTCCGTAGGGTATAGCACCCAACCTTCAGCTGCAAGTCCACGAGGGAATGGGTGTGCTGTCATATCTGTCAGCCACATACAGACATCTCAGATGTCTCAGGGCTTCTCAAATGGCATTAGAGGCCTATATGTCACCAACTGAATCAAGACACAAGTCTTCAATGACTATAAGGAAAGACTGGGCACCCAGACCATCTAGATATCTAAATTTAGATACCTCAGTCTGGAATTTCATTCCAGCCCTGTTTTTATTCATTGCTCATGAAATCACCTCCATGTCAGTTCTGGCCTGAAACCAAAAAACCAGACGAATGTTAAGAGTCCAGGTTCTATAAGAGATGTTTTATCATGGGTCTTAGAAAGTCTGAAACCTAGGAGATAGCTGGAAAAACTCTGTATCAATAGAAGATTCTTAGGATAATAGCTTTTTTAAAGGAAATGGACACCTCCAGGATTTGCTGAAATGATCTTCCCTGTAAAGCTGTTACAAAAATCCATCTTCCACAAGTTCTGTCTAAGTCCATTCTGAGTGAAATGCCCAGCTAGAGAAATCTGAACAAATAATTGGCCTACAACATCATTACGCTTGATTTCTGTTTGCCCGCAGGGCCAGATTACCTATAATTGTTCTCTTTTGTTATGGATACAGTTTGCTTCACAATTAAATTGCAGTCACAGTTGGCGTAAGTATTTTAGCTGTGGGTAGGAATGTGAGGATTTCAGCTTCTGAGAGATTTGCTCTTACTGCCAGGTAAACTGCAGCTGCTTTTCAAGCCACTGTGCCATTTTTCAAGTTATCTTGCAAAAGCCGATCTAGGAAATTAAGAAGGGGCATACAGTGGACTTTCTGCAGGCTCTCCTGGATTCGATGTCAATTACCTGTTTGTCTTTGTCTTGGAAATCCCTTCCAATCTCTTGCTTTGACGAATTAAACTATAATTAGAAATGCTTTATTACATCTGAGTAGGTTTGGCTTTACAGGCCCAGTGTGGTATCTCGTAGAGGAGTTATAAATATGTTCTCTACACTGGCAGCCACACTGTCTTTAGGACCACAGAAGGTAACTATTGCTACACTTCATAAATTCTCTACAGGAAGGGGATTCTTTCTGATCTTGCGTAACTACCAATCTACCTTTTCCACTGCTGAATTTAAGGGCACAGGTGAATCACAAGGGAGAAGGCAAAGATAATTGACAGGTAATTGAAGTCAAACAGAAGAAATAATAGTTTCAATTTCTTTGGACTTTCATACTTGCACATTTCTGAATTCTTTTATTTCCAGGGAGGTACATTGTGCTGTCTGCCTTAACAGGAATTGTACTCAAAAGAGCCTTTCAGCAAACTGTAACTTCTTCAATAGGCAATATTAAGTTTTTAAATAGGCTAAATTTCTATTAGAAATAACAGGAATTTTGCACCTTGGGTTGAGCAAGTTCCTTAAAATGATATTGCACATAAACCAAAAAACTTATTTCCCATCCAAACACTGAATGGTAGGTGTTTCACATGCGATATAGAGAATCATTCCATACTGTGCTTATTTTCTTATAAAAGTATTAATGATAACAGGTTTTCATCTATCAGACTGAGCAACAACAATTTGTACCGTGTTACACCATGATATGAAAATATTTAGTTCTATCCTCTTTAAAAGAATACCAGCTTTCTTTCTCAATTTTTATTAAGCTAAAGAAAAGAAAAATAAACACTAAGAGATTAAATGAATAATTTTACACATCATTACAGCTTGAAAGGATGAAAGTCTAGTTTCATCACTGATCTGTTCCTTAGCAGAATTTACTGAGTTCTATTAATTAAAGACATCATTTTCTGCAATCACTGGTAAGGGTGAATTCTCACACATTTGCATAAGAAAATTTGGAGCTGCTTTGTCTCACAGTGAAAAAAATATATGCAGAAGAAATTCTCAATACTTTCAAAGGAATGAGTTTATCTGTACTTTGCTATATCGAAGGACTTTGCAAAGTGTCTTCACATTAAAATAAGTCTCAAAATCAAAATTTTTATAAGATGATATAAGGAATTTTAGGGCATTTAAACTAAGCAACAAAAGAAATTTCAAAACATCAAAGCAAGAAGCTTTTATAATCTGCTGCTGCTTTATTGCCTTTGTTGTCTTTGTGTGAATATATTAATTTAAGAGTTATGATACATGATCAAAGTTTCAGATAGTCCAAACAGACACCATGTGTGTTCATTTTATAACTGGATTTTATTAAAAATATTATTGCAAACGGATCAACTATCTGAACGGCTGTTTCACTGCAACTGTATCAGAGCACAGCTCATTCCTTTGCGAATGAGTTTTCACTAGATTTGCTGGTAGCTGTGCACTTCTCTTGGCTTTTTAAAACTGTTAGGGATGGATGATCTGGACACAGCTATAGTAGAAATACAGATCAGGAGACATTTTGAAAGCGAAATGAGTCTTTGCTATCAGAGAGAATATTGTATGCAAGAACAATGGATAATATAAGCCATGAAAGCAGAGGTACATATTCACTTTAGCAAGAATTGTAACCTCATCAATAATTAGTATTTTTGACGGATAATTTTACAGATCCAAAACATGCTGGTATTTTGTTGTGTTGCATACACGTGTAGTCCTCGAGATAAATATTGTCTTAGTGACTGTCCAACATACAGGATAGTTTAAAAACAAATCAAGACAGAAAGCAAATAGAATCAATATTCAGCTCCCAGCAACCTGCTTAGTAGCATATCCCTGTACAGCTGGGAGAATAGCTCTCCATTTCCAGTGTTAGGTTAATGGTCCTGTGTCAACTTGTCTAATAACAGATTCTGTTTAGCCATTTCTTTTGTGGACATCATGGCAAGGTTTAATATTCCAAGATTCAATAATCCAGACATCACTCAAATGTCAGGACATCTGACATTTCTGGGGCTCTTCCATCCACTGGAAAGCAACAAAACAGGAATTAACGTGTCCCAACATTAGGCACCTAAATTAATCAGGATAATGGACCTCCTCCTAATGGTTGTTGTAGAGCAGCAACAGCATCCTGATCTCTCTCCTCGTTTTTCTAGCAATATTACAAGGAAAGTAGACCAGTCATTGGACTTAGCAAATTAAGAGAGATATTTAAAATCCTGTTGAACTGAAATCGTACTGTCTCCATCTGACATTTTTATGGGCTCTGCACCTTTTGCAAGGCTCCCCCAAGAATCATGCTTCTGGTCAAATAAGCCTTCATCCAAGTGTAGCATTTTGAACTTACATTACGTGGTGATTTCTCATCCCCATAAAAGCTATTGATTTATCTTCAAATCTTAAATGTTTCCAGCCATGAGTTTGGATTCTGGCAACACCATAAGTAAAATAACAACATGGCTAGGAGTTTTTCTGCAACTTGCAATTGTGAAAAGTGATAGCCGTATCAAGGAATGCATGGGAATAAAACTCTCTAAGCTCTATTAGGTGAAGTACCACCAGTTTGATTTGAATCACAAATTGTGCAGGTTCCTGCCTATTTGTGAGGTCCACAGTACATGTATTTTGTAAGTGGGACATAGAACCTACTTGAAAATTATTTTCTTATTTCTTGAGCATTCTTTTTTTTTCCTTTACTCCTTTGCCTTTGAATGAAATGGAGATATTTTTTATTCTTACTAAAAAAACACATAAAAGGTAGAGATCAGACTGCAGTCAAACTTTCTGCTGTGTTGCAGAGGATTCCTAAATGTTAAGCTGTACACACTATCTCATTGGATCTGTCCAATTTAAATATAGTTATTTGTGCAAAAACAAGTATTTATCTTGCAAGTGGACTAAAGAAACCCTGCATAAAAGAATACAAACATTTATCTGAGATGTGAGAACTGTGTTGTATAGTTGACATCAAACTGAACAAATCTAAGGGAAGTTTCCTATTCACCCTCGTCATCTTGATCAGAAATCCCAACCTGATTTGGGAAAACATCTCAGTGAGAGCTTTGTCAAATCAGCTGCTTTCCCAAAAATAGTTTCATGATTTGATGGCTAGTTCTGGTGATAAAACATAGTAAATATGTTTATAGCACAAAGTAAGAGGCCCCAAATCAGTTGATTTCTATAAGGGTTTATCGCTAAATAAATCTCTTGTCTAATCATTCTTCCAAGTGAAATATTAGCAAGATATTTAACTCTTTTTTAAATCACCTTGACCATTTATTTGTATAGCATAGAAAAGAAAATAACATAAACTTTACACCTGATTCTTAAGTGCTGTGTACTGAACAGAAGAGCTACTAGAAACTTCTATACATGAACTTTCAATAAAGAAAAACCAGAATAACTTCAGGAAAGTATTCATGTCATGATTAACTTATTTTTTAAAAGGTAAATACATCAATTACTATTTTTTAGACAGAATTAGCCAGGCTTCAGGCTTCAAACAATGCATTTTGTTACTTTACAGGAGGTAACTGTTGGAATATTGTTGTCCAGATAAATATGAGTGGACAGTGATCAGGTCACCTATTAGTCCTCTCTGGAATAAATGAAATATCAGACTGAGATTATTGAAGCATTCATTGTATAATACATTTCCCAGACCTTCTTGGAAGGTCATCTTTATCTTATCATGCATTTTAAAAATAAGGCACACACTACTGTAAAAAAGCCTGACTCTCTCTGCTGGATATTCACCTACTTTTACAGCTAAACATGTTTTTATATGCTTTTTTTTTTCGATCTCTGACTCTCCAAGTGTTCTACAAAATTAGTAAAGAGCCCGTCCTCTCTCTAAGAGATGGTATCATGTTAGAAGTCAATCTTAAATTAGTTATCTCACAGTATCTTTAGGTCCTTCTCAGTGTTGCTGATTTTTTTTAACTTCTCATTGCTTCTGAACTGGAAAGCTATTTCAGCCTTGAAATTCAAGCATAAATTGAAAGTAAAAATATATGCAGAATTTTATTGTTCAAAATTTTCCTTTTAATATTTATCAGAAGAAAAACAGAGAACTAAGTGTAACTTTTGTTGTATTTCTTTATGCTGATCCTCTCATATATATGGGATTTTCTCTTATGTATGGGATTCTCCCTTATATATGGATCTGACCCTTTAAATCTTCACTTGTTCTGAAGGAAATCAATGACTTTCTTTTAACATTGTGTTTTAAAAATTCAGGCTGTATTGCAGTAAATCCCACAAAAGATGGAATCTTAAACAAATGTAGAGCAATATCATCTCTCTGTCAGCAGGTATAAATTCAAGTCCATTCACCATGTAGGTCTAGCCTGCATGTAAGGTGGAGTCCCCCCTTTTCATGCACGCTGTGCTGGGCACCCCAGCTGCCCCTTCATCCAAGGCCCAGGGGTCAATGGTCAACCATGCATTTCCTTCTAAAGTTGTGCAGTAGATACAGGCTTGGCTACTTCTCCACTTCCAAAAGGAGATACTCCTTCCATCCTTCCACTCCAGCATAGCATAGTGGTACAATACTAAAGAAATATTGTCTCATGGTATGTGAGATAGGTGGATGTGGACAATCTTCTGTCACTCCATTGACTATGATATTGACCTAACACCACCACATGCATGCACAAAATTTCAAGAACAAATTCCTTATTTAAGAGAAAATCATAGCAATTTCTCCTAAAATTACCACATAAAAAAATAGCATAGATACATAGAATAAAACCAATCTATTTACAGAAAAAAAAAAACCCAAAAAAAACCCCAACAGTTGAAAAATTCTGTAGTGGAAATTTTTTGAGGGGAAAAAGTAAGCATAACACAATAAGGTAATTGTACACAATACAAAGGCCCTTTGCAATACAAATAATCTATGTGAATGGTTGTTTTGAGTGTTACACAGGGTTTCCACTGCTTTCTAGATAGTAACCAGCCCTTTCTGGTATTTTTCTTGCATAGTTAAAATTTGAAGGTTTGAAGGAATATTGGAAAACAATAACAAAATGGATAATTTTATCTGAAGGGATAAACAAGTTATCATAAAATACCTGTTTTTTCTACATCTGCCCTTCTTATTCATGTACTGATAGTGCTTAAAGACAGTTTTAAGTAACAGAAAAGGAATCAGTAGTATAACACTTTATAAAGTAGCAGCATGGTTATACAGGAACTATATAAAGAAATTTGATAGCCATTGTGTGTTCATGTTCTATCCTGAATACGAAAGGTCAGCACATTCAATGTGGTCTCCCAAATGAATGCCCATGATTTTTGTTCATGAGAGTAATCCAACTTCTCTTCTGCTGAAACACAAACATCACCATATGCACAAACTGGTAAGTTCAGATATCTTGAATGTTCTGTGACTTCCTTTGACTAATGATTGCCTGAGCAGAAAGTTATGAATGCAAGTTCAGGAGATGTCTTTCAGCCTTTGAAGGAGAAAACATTGGCCAGGGAATGGGTATTCCTTCACGTTTTTATATGAATGCTGAGAAAATGTTTCTGGAGAGCTTTTCCGACCAGAGTTCCTGTCCTTTCTTTAAAACCTATCCTTCCTGAACTTGCAGTTTAAAATCTGATCCCAGCTCTTAAAATATCCTGACATTTTCCCATACATAAGTAGTAGGAAACTTTATATGTCTCAGAAGAATGCAAGGATAAAGCTGACCAAAATCAATGATATTCTAATAACAATGTTGAGAAAAATGGGAAAAAATGCATCCCTCTTGCACGCTCATTCACATTGCAGAAATCAGAAAGACTTTGACATTTATGACTTGGTTGAGGAACACTTTCAAAGACAGTCAAGTGTCTTTTGCTGGAAGCTCTGCTATGCCCTCCTTTGGACAAGTTTGTTATTATCTGAATAGAAGTCTAACCAGGCACTGAAACCTGCT
>NW_009649036.1:574913-638354 GCF_000708025.1 Charadrius vociferus
CGTAGTATTTGCTGTGATGTAAGTTTCCCTTACAAAAAGTGATCTGTAGTGGACATCCATAAAGTTTGTGTTGGAAATGACTGCTGGGTGGGATTATCTGACTCAGAGATGTCTGCATCTGAGGTAATCTCGTCCTTTGTAATCAGAGAAGGTCAGCTAATCAATCAGTGGACTCTAGAGCACAGTTCACCTCTTTCTAGATACATCCTGATCACTCAGGACTCAGAGCGACTTGCAAGGAGGGATTGAGGTAACTGAGCTTGTTTAGTCTGATGGAGAAGACGCTAAGGATGTAACACCTTCAGAGGAACTGCAAAGATGGCAGAAACGAGCACACCTCAGCAGTGGCAGACAATATAGCAAGGAGCAATCAATGGCCACAGTTTGATGAAGCAGCAGTTTGTGCAGTGTTTATCTGGAGATATAAGTAAGAAAAAGGGGGAACAGAAGACCAGACAAACATATTTTCTGGGGACGAAGAAGGCTGCTAAATGATGCAACAACACATATATTAACTCTTCCTAGGAGAAGAGTTTACCTGTTCCTTTGTAGCAAAGAATCTCATCCCAAGAGCCCCAACCTTGACAAAGAATTTCCATTTTTCTCCTTCCAAGAATAAAAGACACAAGCCACTGTGACATCCTGACTCTAATTTCTGACTTCTTATGCTCTCAAGAATGTACAAGCATTTTAGAGCTATCAGCCCTTTGTACATAACGCAAACATAAGGTTTAGTGCCTTCTGTTAGCTTAGTCTTAAAATGGGGTGCATGACATTATAAACATTGCAAAGGGATCTGGGTAAATTTCCAATATGTCTTCCTAACTGCTTTGTTATAGTGTGAATGCTTTAATCAGAGATACTTCCCAACTGCATCCACAAATGATTTGCAGAGATCGGATTATATCTGTGAGTGAATCAGATACATAATGTCTTCTGAAAAAATATGTCTTAAACCACTAAGATAGAAGACATATTCACAGTGAGCAGCTAATGAAAATTCCTTCTATTATACTAGTTACTGTCCATAAGCAAGCTTAGGCTTAGTTTTAAAAATGTAATATTCACAAAAAAAAAGTCATTATATACAGAGAAAGCATTTAGTCCATAGATTGTAGCTGTATACACAGAGATAGCATTTAGTCCATAGATTATAGCTGAAAAGCTTGCTGAAACGATTCATTGACAAAAAATCAAGCTGCATTTCTAAATTTCATTGAACACAACTCAGATTGTGATGCCCAACAAGGATACGGATGGCCCCTGAACCTGGAGAAAACACAAACTGCTTGAAGTCACTTTTTACTTCTTCTGTGCTGATTCTAGCACAGCTGAGCTGCCATTCAGGGTCTGGTCCTTAATTTAGATTTTCACACATGGCGGTAATTACACTGATAAAGGGTGTACCAATTGTTGTCTACCAGTATCATTTATACTTCATTTGGACCTATTAAGTCCTGCTGTACACTGGGGATGAAGTCAAGTCACACTACATCAGCCACTGAAGATTGCCTGTGGTTTCACAGGGAGTAG
This sequence comes from Charadrius vociferus, assembly GCF_000708025.1. NCBI lineage: Eukaryota > Metazoa > Chordata > Aves > Charadriiformes > Charadriidae > Charadrius > Charadrius vociferus. The sequence goes on from NW_009649036.1 coordinate 576,447, forward strand.
AAAGAGCCTAATTACTTCTGCGCCTCCTTCAGGAGTGCAGTGAGTCCAAAAGGTCTCTCCAGCTTCAACAGCTTTTTTCAACAATGGGATAATAACACGATAGGGTGGAACACACAGTACGGCAAGAAGGAAAGTGCTTCTCCACTTACTGCCTCTGGAGAAAGTCATCCCTGTTCAAACATTTTCCACATTGCTATGTAAATATTAGCTGCCACCAACAGCACTGTGACATACTTTAAATTATTCGAATGTGTGCATTTTATTGTCTTGTTTTCAAATAAGTTAAGAAATAATACAAATCAGAAGATTTCATGTAAAATTCAGTAAGAGAAGAAGGCTGCCTAAGAATTTGATATCAAAATTGAAATCAGAGTTGTTACCCTCCCCACAGAGCGCTTGAAAAACTGCAGATTGTGAGAAACAGCCAATTTAACAGTGAACTTTTATTGTGTGTTCTCCCAAACACACGCATTTGCTTTCTCCCAAGACAGCTTAATAGCTTTTGCCTAAATGTCTCTGCATTCAAAAGTATAAGGCTAAGCACAGAAAATATTAGCCAGAAAGAGGCTTTGGTTTTGGGGTTTTTTTTAGAACATAGTGAACATAGGAAACCAGGTGCTAGGAGGAAGGTCCTAGCTTGTAAAACCACATCAGTTTCGGTTTGTATTGGCTGCTGTGTAGCAATAGTAATCATACCATTAATGACGTTAATTCTAATGCTTATAGTAGCAGCTGTAATAAGATCACAGTACTTGCTACCTCCTTATGTACTTTGGTGAAAAGCTTAGACCTCAGGCAACACCTGTTAAAATGTGAAGCATACCATTCATGCACCACTTAATTAAGGTGCTCTGTCTTTATGAGAGCACCAGGGCATATTTTATCTAACTCTAATTTTAAAAATCCATCCTCACATACGCAGTTACTCCAGGGCTTCATCCTAAGCCCGTGAAGAGGAACCAGTAGAAAGAAAGAGGAGCATCAGAATCACCCTCTGGATCAGAATTCAGATCCCACTCACCCAGGCTCTAAAGGGGCCCTGCAAGAAGATGTTGCAAAGAAAAGTTCAAAGACCTCTAAGTACGCAAATTTAAGGTTAATTTGCTGCTGCACAAGTCTCCTCCTGATCAAAAATAATTAAAGATGGGCTTCAAGCTTCAAGCATGAGGTTTAATAACACTTCCGCATAATTTTAGTTAGCATTAACAAGGATAATGGCATATTCTTCATATCGACAAACCTGTCAAATTGTGTTGAAATCCTATTAATTCCTGGCCTCAGTTACTTCCCCTGGCCATAATTTATACTGCATAAATACATGCTGTATATGCAAAAGACTGACTGATTTCAAAAGGATAGAGCCTTCCTTGAATTTTCTCATTTCCAAGACGCAGTATATACTCTCATCACCTAAATCTGTATTTTCCTTCCTTATTAATCCCTCTAACTGCTCTCTTCATCTCCTCTTCTTATTGGATTTGCAATTAATTAATCACTAATATTATTCATTCCTCTGCTTATGGAGACATTTTGATAAATTTATAATTTAACATTGCTTTGAGATTATTTTTAGCTGTCAACAACTGTTTCATAAAGTATTTAGAATCTCAGTCACCTATTTTGACAGCATAGCACTGAAAGCTGTTTCTTGTCTCATTTTCTTTCACACCATAACTGTAACTTTCAAAGGAGGCAAGATATTGGATGTAGTATTCATTATCACCTGATAATTACAGGCTAATTACATTCTTTGAATGATTTGTTTTCTTGTAATGACAGATAGAAAAATATTGATTGTAGTTTTCCTCAGCACGCAGGGACAACAGTATGAAAAAGTTATGTTTTTCATCACCTAGTCATGGCACACAGCAAAAAGAAAAGCTCAGTATTGATACCAGTTCTCTCTATACATCTGACTAATCTTTTCTAATCCTTTTTTGGTTTAATTTTCTAGCTAAGTGGCTCTGAGATATTAAGCTGGGACATGAAAATTGTGGGAATTTCTCTGAGAAAAAAATAATGCATTTTATGGTGATATTGCATTTTATAAAACACCACAAAATAACAAACAAAAAAAATCTCTGAAAAGTAAGTATGTAAAAGGCACATAAAACTGTGGTGAGGTTTTTGTTCAAAGCTGCAAACTCCCAGAGCAATAGGTCTCTTCTGCTGCTGGGTGGAGGAAGCTGAGGACTGTGGCTCTTACTGCAGCTTCCCTTCACATTGACTAATCCTGAAATGTTTGTAACTTTTCCCACTTCAGTGTGTACAGGGCATGATGTTTGAAGACCCTTCACCAGTCAGTGCTGATGGACAACCTATGATATTTTTTTAGGACAAATACTTTTTTCACACAAACTCTGGAGGAACTGGAAATAAATTGTGATGTTCTCCTGCTTAAGGTGTCGATTCCCATTGTGCATACTGTGTGTTACAGAGCTGTCGCTAGATGTTCTGCATTAGCTTTTTCATTCAGCTCAAGACCACTCACAGGAGTGGACCAAGCCACGCCACTTCCAACCCTTGGGATCATGGACGGGTGCAGAGCACACAGGATAGACTCCTTTTGACCAAAATAAAGCAGAAAGGTACTCTTCTGTGGCACATTGAATATACTCCAGCTGCCAATGGACACTCAGGCCGTGGGGCTTGACTAAAGCTAGACTGAGGCTAACAACTGAAACCAATTCCATGTGAACATCAGGTCCTTAGACAATAATTAGTTTAACACGCAGAACCTGTGGCACCACTGTGCCCTACCTGCTCATGTAGATATCCTCTGACCATCTCCTTAGACAAGACTCTAGCTGTATAATTAGAACTTAAAAAAAAAAAAAAAAAGTTTAATAGGGTTTTTTAGAGCATTAAGTATTTACTTTCAATTGCTCCCAAAATGAGAAGTGAGGCAAGAAAAGCAACTTTACTTGTTCTGTAATGTTTACAGGATTAAGGTCTATCCCAAAGTGACCATTTAACTCTTACATTTCAGTATTCCCAGCAAAGATATCAATGTAAGGTTTCTGACTTACAATACAGATAAACCACAGGCTGCTTTTTGACTGGATTCAAATGGGAAAACATACATCCAGTTATTACCTTCAACAGACGTGCCAAAAGCAGCTTTATGTGCAAAAAGAATGTGATGGAAAATTTTCTTGACAATGAATTAATATATGTTTCTTTATTAGAGCACAATGATTGTAGTTAATCCTCCATATATTACTCTTTTTTTGTGTGTCTGTACTTCCTCTCTGTCTACGTTGCAAACAGGTTATTTCAAAGAAAGATTTAGTGAGTTCAGCGGGTGGAAACATAAGGAAACTGATGAGACTGCGGTGTAAAAAGTCTCTTAATATTCTCTAGACATCTAATATAGACACTGAATAAAAGTAGTGAAAACATGACCTTGCATTCAGAAGCCTTTCAGGTCCCTGGAACCCACTCAGAGAAAACGGAAGAAGTAATGAGTGGTTTTCATTTACTCAAAGAAGCACAATTGGGCTACTAATGACATTATGTGATTAGTAGGACAGTTTGCTATATACTTAAATCAGTATGCACTGCTGGATGGCTGCCCAGTGTTTGGAGGATTTCATTAACAAGGGACACCGTTGTTGTCCTACTGTTACAGTCACGCTTCAAACCACAGAGGGTTTGAAAGGGGTCTTTTTAGGACTCTATAAGGGTCATTGCAGTTTGATTTCTGTAAATTCTTTGATCAGAAAAATAGTCTGAGAATTATGACAAATGGAGTTTTCTAGGCTAAATACCTCACTGACCTCTCCTACTTTTGTATGTTGTATTTTTGATCCCTGCCAATGCAGACCATCTGAGATAGAGAAGGAAAATAATATATTCAACAGTATCCCTAAAAGGGTAAAGAAGGTAACTTTTCTTCCTTTTTAATTTCCTATTTATTCTAAACTATTCTCTTGAAATGATTCATTCATAGCATGACAATCCAGGCAAGGGTGTAGGTTTAATATAGAGTAGATTTAAAGCAGGGTTATTTCTGACCTTAAAAGCTATACAGTCAAAGACCTGTAAGCAAAGATAGTGATGCTGCCGTGGTTTGTCAGTTTTACTTTTTCTTTTCCTTTTGTAACAGAATTAAATTTCAAAAGAAAATATCTGCTTTACTTTTAGCTAATATTTGCTTGTCAGAGGAAATGTCACTTTTTATATTTTATTCCCTGCTCTTCACTTGTAATTATCTGGGCTCTAACTCTTGTGCATCAAATTATGATAATGAAAATACATTCAACTAGAAAACCCTTAACAAATCATGGACATAGCTAGCATTATATCAACACTGATTAAATGCTACAATCTATTCCCAAGAATTGATATTTCTACATATTTTGTCATTTGGGCATGATATAACTTTGTAATATTTTAACTGTATTAAATAAAGCATAAATGAAGACCCATAAAGAAAAGTGTTAATTGTACATAACTAACTGGAACAGTGTGGAGACACTTTTTGAAGGTGTCAACAGTCCTCTCTAAAAGTATGTATCTCCACTATTTATGCCAAACTATGTCTACTAGATGAATAAATGGATGGAAGTTGCTTCTGGTACCAGCTGCTGTTGTTCATAAATTAAATCTCTAAAAAAATTTTTGGTTGCCCATACATACAAAATGACTGAAAATGAGGTCAAAAAAAGAGCTAATTTAATCTTGAAAAAAAAAAGGATTTAGAAAATTGCTGTTTTCTAAGCACAGACTTAGAAAATAGCCTTCGCCATGCAAAATAAAATCAAACCAGCTGCTCAATGAAGCAGGAGGAGAAAAAACCCTATCCTCACTGCCACCCCTTTAGTTCTTTGGGTTTTTTGTCACACATACAAGTGTGTGGCAGTGGAAGTCTTGAATTTTCACAAAATAAAAAGAACTGTGTCTGAAATGGAGTATCAAAAGAGGAGGTGCTGGAACAAATTGAAAAATTAAATGCTGACTAGTCACTAGGACTGGAAAATCTCAAATTAAGAGTTCTGAAGAAATTTAAGAATGAAATAGATGAGCTGCTGGCAAGAATATATAATGTCTCAGAGTCAGCTTCTCTATACAGTGTTTGGAATTCCTCAAATGTCTTGCCCAGCTTTAATATAGCTGCAACAGTTATGTTTGGCATTTGCTATTCCCACAACCTGGCTTCAGTTCCAGAGTGAAAACTGTGTGAAATGACAATAAAACACATACTTAAGAAATGCCTTGAGGAGTGAAAATTAAACATACAATGACCGTGGCTTCCATGAGCAACAAGAAAGGCTTATGTTTCACTTTTTTTAAAAAAATTTGTGAGTGTGACAACAGCATGGAGGATGAAGGAGAAACAATTAATATATTTTAGTAGGGTGTTCTAAGACATTTTGACAAATTTTCTCAAAAGGTACTATTACGGAAATCAAGCTGTAAAGTACGGTCAAGGATCAAAACTGACTAAGACAAAACTAAACATTTACAAACAAACAATGGTCTTTCAAGATGAAAATTTATACTGGTGTGATTCTGAGACAGTTGAACTGGCTTTCACTTTTATTTATGAAGATCTATAAAATGGCTGTATAACAAAATGAATAAATTTTCAGATGTTCTGCAATATTTAAATTAGTTTTAAATGGAATTAATATATTTTTTAACTGTTACTCAGAACTCACTTGAATTAGCAAAATATTTCCTCATCCTCCTTTCCTCCCTGTTTCCATTCTTGACTCATCTCCTCACGTCCATTAGTCAAAGATGTGAGAAGGAATATGCCAAACCCCTGCCACGTACTGATATATTTCCATTATTTCACTTTGTTGCTTGTTACAATGTAATCTGGTGTGAGACTAAACCAAACACAATACCATACAAGAAACCTAAGGCCCAGTGCAAAACTCCTAGAAGACAAGGGAAGGGAGAACCTTGCTACATCAAACCCTTCCAGATGGCTAGGTACATGCTCAGATGCTGTAAGAAATCTCATACATACTGTAACTCATTTCTAAGAGCTATGATCCATATTTAGATCTATCAAATGTGAAATTTGTAACTATGACTAGGTAACTGCTGTCTGTATGTTCCCTTCTCTGACACTTTTCTCTTCTTTCTATGCTTAGTAGTTATTCACTTGTTAAGCACAGTCTTGATTTAAACTTCGTCCTGCAGATCCATCTTCAAGAGGGAACTCCATTAATTTTCATGTGGCAATGCCTGGGCAGAGGTCTAGTGTCAATGATCAAGTTTCGTTTGTAAGCTGTCTATAGCACTGTATCTATCAGAGTTTTATAAAGAGAGATTATCATAGATTTATAAAGCAACAAGAACAATAGAAGTTATTGTAGTATAAATGTAATGTGAATCAAGGAAAATATATGCTTCAATTGTAATCTAAAAAAAAAATTGGTTTCTACCAGTCACTTCCTATATTTATTCACATTTCAGTATATGGTTTTCCCCCCCTGACTATTTTGTTGTGAAGCTGAAAGTACAGTACGTGTCACCTTTGGCAAAGGAGCTAAAATTCAAGGGCTAGCACTAGATTTATATTTCTGCTCCTGGAGCTGAATAGTACTGAAACTGTTACACAAAGAATTCAGTCTCAAATAGTCAGAGCACTGTTGAAAATGCATATGGTATGAACTGTTTTACAATAACTGCTATAATATGCTTTCCAGACCTAAGAAGCAATTTATTTTGCTTAGTGGGCATCTGAACTCCAAGTTCAGAATTTATCAAAATCCACGTACAATGGAAGTAAACATGCTTTGCAGTGACTGTGTGATCTATTTGTATTAAGATTTTTGATTCCCTTATACCAGTACAAATAGCTTTCTGGCATCCCCTCAAGGCAAAGAATTGGGCCAAAGACGTTAACTGTCCTTTGTGATGTACAGTACAAGATTGGATGAAACTTGATTTATGGTGGGAGTATCACTTTGCTTTGCACCTTGTGTTTTTCTCCTTTTAATGTACCTTTTTCAATTTTAACTTCACTTTTTTTCTTACATTTCATAAATAAAAGGTGCAAGTGCTCATATTTCTTAACATGTTTTTAGAGAGGTACCTGTGGTATAGGTCAAAGGTTGTATCCTAACACTAGATCCAAAACATAGCCAGGGCATTTACTTTCCATTTAGGCACCTAATCCCAATCTATAACTTCAAAACTGTTAATTGACTTTTCCATGACCGCAGGAAGGCTGCCAGAATGTTGCAATTTGTACCAAATGCTCGCATATATATATTATAGCAGGGTTGCCCACAGGGAGAGCGTTCAGCACCCGAATCACCATGCTCAGTATCACCACCCACTTGCTGTCTCATTTAATACTTAAGTAGCTGAATCAAGAAGAAGTAGATTCAGCTGCACTCTGTCCACCTCTCTGAAACGCCCTGTAAAGGAATTCTTGGTGTAGTGTCTGGCAAGGTCAGACATCTGCATTGAAACTCCTACTCAGAACGAGAGTGAGAATCTTCTTCCACTTCTTTTCCTCTAATTCCTTGCATTTCTCCTTTGTGTGTTTCCTGCCTACCTCCAGTAAAGAGATCACATTTGTGAATTCTAAGCAAAGCTCTGGGAGCTGTAAAACTTAAACCCAACAGTGTCTTCTGCAACTCTGGTATTTATTTCTCAGGTCAATGCCTTTGTCACATTTTTGGTGCCGGTCTGAGGTGCCAAGCTCCAGGTATGTAACAGGCGGAATAGAGAGGTGCCTGACTCCAGACCGTGGATTCTATTAAAATCTACTCATGGGACACAATCGTGTTTTGGTGAGGGGCTTGTGCCAAATCTGCCAGGCTGTACCTGCTATTGCCTTCCCAGCTGGCCAAATCCAACTGCCTGCTGGACCTCCCAGGGCTGCTTTCCTTCTTGCCCCAACATGCCTGCAAGCAAAAAGCACACACTCAAGGTGTGCCCTGGGAAGCAGTCAGGAGGCTCCTAAGATGAGAGCTTGGCCCTAGAAGCCATGAGATGTTCCCTGGTCCCATAGCACAGACATAGTCTGCAATATTAAGCCTCATCACACATATATATCTGACTCCCATCACCCTCTTACTTAAGCTTCTCATTTCCGTACTATCTTTTTTTTTTTTTCCTCTGTAACTTAGCAGCAACTTAAAAGACATCCTTTACTTTGCCTGGGTTCTGTTTAACTCTCACCAGTAGGAAATTGTAGTAGCTGGACTGTCAGGAAATGTACACTGGCAAAAATGCTCTGAAGCCAGGAGGAATCTGTCAGTTTGCACCTGCAGAGGAAGGCTTTTGATCTCTAGTCCTTCCATTACCCATGAGTATACAGGGTAAAGTAATTATGCATTTTGTGCCTAATGGCTCCGCACTATTTATAACAAGGATTTCCAGGAAGAAAAAGAATCCATCTTCTGTAACCCTGGGAAGCTCTGCTCAGTGTTGAACTGGAATATCCCACTTAATTTTCACTCTCTGGCCTAATTTTATGTATTTTACTAATCCTCCTTAATTTAAATTTACTTCAGGCTAACAAAGGAAATTATATTCTCTTAGCTGAATGGTATTCTGAATTTCTTTTTTGTATTTCACTTTTCACACATCTTAAAGAACATTTGTCTTAAAGGATACTTCAGATGCTAGAATAAATTCACAGACAAACTCAGGGTCTCGGTTCAAATCTGGGTTACACGGGCTCTTTCTGCATGATCTAGTATAAACAGCAAATTAAATGTCACAAATGCAGTAGGATTTCGGTTTACACAGACTCTGCGCCTGTGGGTGGAGCAGCAATGGACTATTCTCTGCAGAAACAGTCAATTAACCCTTTCTTTGGATAGACAGAGATGTTTGTATGAAGCCCGTAATAGATACAAAATCTGTCTTTTTAGTGCTTTTAATGTTACTGCACACACTAGGAATAGGTTGAGGACAAACGACAGGGATATCAGTTAAGTAAGATGAGGCTGGGTACTTGTTTGTAAAACAGGGAGGAAGGTGTAGATGCCTAAAGCATTTGAGGCAGGCCATATATATACTGAAAATAGTATAGAAGAAAAATATAGACAGACAAAAGAAATGGTGCATTGAAAAAAGATTAGACCTGGAGTGGGGTGGATGTCCCAGCTCTCATATTTTGCTGCCACCCTGTAAGTCCTTGCTGAGGCAACAGATGAAAACAGTTGGTGTTTTCCATTCCCTGACAATGAGTTCTTCACCCCCTGGTCCTAAGGGATGGCGCCCTACAGGCATTGGAGCTGTAATTTTCACCAACAGAGGTAAATTGGTCCCCGCAGCTTGCCCTTTACATGCTATATATGATTTACTTAAGTTGTATTAACTAGAATAGCAGTTATTACAGCTTGATAATGTTCACTGCCAAAAACAGAACGTCTCACAGCAGTGGAGCTGTTGAAACACAGATCTACAATCATCTCATCTCTTAAGCTTTAATCTACTGTTAATATTTTGACCAGAGAGACTATTTCTCTAAAATTTAGGAAAGGGTTGATGGACTTAGCAACCTAATTACAATGGTGTGCAAAGCAACAAAATATGTGTTTTTCCCTGTGACTTGTAGGCTGCAGGTGGCATTGTACCTTTCAAAAGACAACCAGGAATTGATATTTTTCACAAAGCTCATTTCTGTTCCGCTCTGTACCACCCTAACTCTACAATTTTAATTGGCTTTCCATCTGCAGAATATAGACTTTTCTTCCTACCCTGCCAAGCCTGGACTATGAACAACCTCCTTCATTAATGTCAGTTGCCATTCAGGGCTACAGGTGACATTGATTAATTATCCAATTAGTTTAATTATAAGGAGGAAAAGATGTGCAGAGCAACAAATGTATCAGTAATGTTTAATGTACAGTAGACATGTAGCCAAACAAAAATATAAAGAGTTTTGCAAATCAGTAAAAGCAGAGGGTGTGTCAATTTTTTTCACTTTTTCACTCTTCACTTGGAAAGTACAAAAGTTACCACAGACCTCTGCAGCCACTTTAGAAAAGTTTTGGTAAAACATTTTAAGCATTGCTTATTTGTGAAAAATCTCACCACAAAAATGCAAAGCATATATTTTAAAATAAGTTTTGAGTTAAAAGATACCATGGAGATGTCTAAGTTTGGTGCCTTATATATTTTTTTCTTTTAATTTTGGTGATCTTTATGTTCTTTAAAAGCTTGTTATGTTCCTTTAGTAACACTGCAGGAAATAGACAATCTGTGATTTTCTCTGTTTTGTTGATAATTATAAACAGGAGGCAATCACAGCTCAGAGACTTGTTTGTGTCTTGCGCTAGATTTTTTTAAACTTTGATGGAAAAGCAAACCTATTATCCATGATAAGAAAATGCTACCTAAGACAAATCTAAAATTCTTGCAATTAGCTTGAGTAATTAGAAATTGGAAAATCTCCAGTGAACTCCTCATACTCAATCTAAACTGAAAAATAAGCACAGAAGCTAGTGGTGCTCAAAAAGGTGTAAAGAAACGGAACCGACAGTGCCCACTGACAACGAGACCATACAGATGTGCTCCTGGCACTATCTGCTAAGAGGAGGAGAGAGCTCTACACATCCCCATATGGCATAGCAATAACTGCAGTACCATATGTTTACACTGCTAAACACTCAATACACCACGTTTTTAAAGCAACACACTGTGCACATCATCAGGGCTCAGCCTTGTGTAACTTATGCAGATCATACTGCTCAGTGGTGAATACAGGATAATAACTACGTGGGCAGGGCCACGTACAAACTTCTGGTTGCTTCAGTGAGCACAGATGTGAAAAAAGCTGTGACAGGACCTCTCAGCCTCACCTCAGCTCAGGGCCCCATCAGCAGGTGGTTTCACAGGGATTACACCCACATCACAATAAATGCACTGCCACCTGAAGTTCAGGTGAGGAGTCACAGAGGACCTGAAGATCTGGCTCACCTCCCAAGTCAAAACCAAATCCCTAAACAAGTAACCCATCTCACCCCAGAGGCAGTTTCCACTGTAACGACTTCCCACGGAGGCATCCAGCTTGTACTGCCTTTGAATCACCCTTTGGTGATTCCTTGATGGCTCCAAAGCTGACAGCAGAGCTGAGTCAGGGGCTCACTCTTTGACTTCAACTGCAATGGCTCAAAATCTGCAAGTCACGTTTCTACTGTCATTTGGGCTGAACGCAGCCCAGTCCCACGCAATGCAAAATGTCCCTCCCACTTAAACTTCTGGAACCCAAAATGTTCAGCACTTCCAAGGACATGCAATTCAAAAAGTTACATTGCTCAGCCACCTATCTAGTAACCATATATGTACATATGAAAAATAAAAAAAGCTGTATTTAGAATCAGTGCAGACACTGTGACAAATTATTTGATAGGAAGAGCCTGAAACTGTTTGAATGTACTAAGTTTGCCTTTGAATCAGTAAACTGGCCAGTGAATTAATCAGAGGGGGAAATGTCTGTCTTCCAAACATATTGCCTATTTGTGTCAAAGCTATGAATATCATAAGTAGAATGATTAATAGTGTATAGGGAGATAAAATATAAAATCAAATCTAGAAAAAAAAAGAGAAAACTCACTGCATTTTACACTACCTTGTTTGGTTCATGTAGTCTTTGTATTCTCTGATTCAAAAATCAAAAGTATATTCTAACATGTAATTGAATTGCTAGTATATTTGTTTATTTGATTTCTATATTCTCACCCAGAACACTTATATGTAATTGTTTTACTGTAAAAGGTTGTTGAAAACAACATCTGATTTTCTTCACTAGCACAGAGATAATTGTGTTAAGTTCAAATTAACCATGACATGATAGTATTTAATCAAAATTATAACCATTCCCATTTAAAAAAATTATGCCAAAATGATAAGTTTGTCTTGTTAAGATCTGTGAGCATTTTAGATTAAATTTCCTAAGCATTTGATAGGAAGAGTTTTCTTAAAAATTGAGGGTGAAATCTTGAATGTAGTCTAAGGCACTTGCTGAGCATCTAATTTTTCAATGAAAGATTAAGTATCCCAGAAAGGGAAGCAAGAAATTTCACCTGTGTAGCTGGTGGGTCGAGAGAGTACACACTTGAGTACCTAAAAAATTCTGCCTTTAAGTCACCATATTCTGAGCACAAAGAGCCCTTTTCGGATTCACCAGCTTCAACCTTCTTCAGTAAGTAGGTTAATCTGCTCTTCCTCATAATGATCCCAGCAGAGCGTGCTCTTTTCCTTCAAAATGTGAATACTGGAAGTGGACGTTTTTAGTAGCCCTACCCCTTGTATATCCTAACCTGTTTAATATGTTGTTATTCTTCCACCTTAGCCAGAAAAGCGTGAAGCATATCTTTCTGAGGGGTATCTTAATCTCCACGCTGTAGACCAGATTTGGGGCAGATCTTTTTATCACTGTACTTAAAATTGTGTCAGCATGTGGCAGGGCACTCAAAAATCTCTGGGCTGCTGAAAGGAGGATGGACATGAGTGATGAGTAGTGGTTAGGGCCATCACATGTAGAGGGAAAAGGTGGTTCTTTGAACTTAGATTTCAGGTGCCTTTAACAGGTCATGGTCCAGTACCTTGGTTGGCAGTGATGTACAGTGTAGTAAAGAAACATAGAAAGGTGACAGATTAACTAGCTGAATTTTAAGTTAAGACACTGCACAAAATAAAAGCCATTGTAATAAGTTCAAGGCCGAGCTTCTTGGACATACAAAGCCTCTGAGGGTCTAGTAGTATTAATGACCAGCATCAATTCCATGGTCACTCATATCAACAAATAACACTTTAAATACTAAAACGTGAAGTCTGAGAAGCCAAGTAGATTATATTTGTATATATACATACGTATACAAATACGTATGCACATATTAAAAAGCACCCAGACAGATGGACTCATGCACACACAAAACAATGTGTTTTGGAAGTAACAGAAAACTGGTCACACATACTGATAAAAGATACATAGACAGCAGTTTTCTGTGGGGCAAAGGAACTTTTATTAAGTACGGTTTTAGGGAAACCTCAGCAGGATTTTATTTTAAACAATACATTTTAGAATTCTACTCTACACAGTAAAACAAAATATGAGAACAATTCACTTGTCAAGTGAAGTGACCTTGAGTACCCTTTCTGATCTTTATATACCATGCTTTGATCCTAAATATAAGGAAAAATTACTGACTATAGTCTTCTAGCACCCCAGGGAAACTTTCAAAGTATTGTGAAAAGAAGTTAATTTGGCATCCCTACCAAATACACCCTGGAAAAAAAAGAACACATCATTTAAAGTGGAAACAGTCCTGCACCATGTGTAAATCCTTTCTGCTCATTCCCATATGCTCTCCAGAGACAAGGGAGAATTGCCTCAGGGAGGTAAATGCAGCATAAAGTAGCTAGAGCTAATAAGGAAAGAAGTTGACAGAAGCCATAAAAAAAAAAAGAAATTATTTAAGTGTTATAGCCAGATCACCTAGTAACTGAGAAAATGCCAGCTATTTAAAAACAGTAGCAGAAAAATGTAACTGCAGTTTCAAATTGTCCATCCAGCATGTTTGCGCTACACAGTTTCCCAGAACTGAACAATCAGATCTTTGCAGATGCAATGACAGCAAATTCATGTTGGTTCATCTTTAACTTTCACTGCTGAGGATTAAGATGGAGGCAAAGATCAGGAAGACAGAAGATTGTAGATTATACTGACAGGGGCAAAAACCAGCAACAATCTTATTGCCATTATTTCTTTTCCCTTTTTGAATCTCTGCTCATGCAGAAGTTAAAACTGCCCTCTCTCCCAAACTGGGTTCAAGAGGAAATGACAAAAAACGACTGCCCATGTAATTTATCACACATCTTGTAACTCTCTTCTCCATATTTCCTGAAACCTATCTCTGTGTGGCTTGTTATTCCACTTGTGATTCACAAAACAAATGAACAAATAGAGAATCCTCTTACTGAAGTTCCCAAATAGTAAGGCCCAAGGGAATGTGTAGTGAATCGTGACCAGGCAAAATCACTTTGAGTTGGATTGATTAGAAAGAAGTCCAGTTAGCAGTAAGTACCTGTGGCTGTGCTGCCATTTAGAAGGACCTCAGTGGGCTGCAGAAATGGGCTGAGAGGAACAAAATCAAGTTTATCGGTGGGAAATGCAAAGCCCTTTCCCTAGAAAGGAATAACCCCAGGCACCAGCACAAGCTGGGGGCTGGTCAGCTGGAAAGCAGCTTTGCAGAAAAGGACACGGGCATCCTGCTGGACAACAAGTTGACCAGGAACCAGAACATGCCCTCATGGCAAAGGTGTCCAACAGCCTCCCGGGCTGCATTGGGAACAGAATTCCCAGCAAACTGAGGGAGGTGATCCTTCCCCTTTATTCAGCACTGGTGAGACCATACTTGAAGTACTGTGTCCTGTTCTGGCCTCCTTGCTGCAAGAGACATGGGGAGAGTCCAACAAAGGGCTCCTCAGATGTTTAAGGTACTGGAGAATCTCTCCTATGAGGAAAAGCTGAGAGAGCTGGGACTGTTCAGGCTGAAGAGGAGAAGGCGCAGTGGGATCTTGATGATGTGTGTAAGTACCTGACGGGAAGGGAGTAAACAGGGCAGAGCCAGACTCTTCTCAGTAGTACCCAGTGACAAGAGGCAATGGGCACAAATTGAAACAGGAAATTCCATTCAAACATAGTAAAACACCTTATTTCACTGTAAGTGGTGTCAACACTATAGTAGGTTGTGTAATCCCCATTCCTAGAGCTACTGGAGACTCAACTGGACATGGTCCTGAGCAACCTACTGTAGGTGACCTTCCTTTGAGCAGGGATTTTGGACCAGATGATCTCCACAGGCACCTTCAAGATTCAGCTATTTGGTGATTCTATGAAATGAATAGAAATATGATCATCACGGTCTTTAGATGAAGCAGACAAAGGAACACCAACCTCCTCTAGATGAAAATTAAAGCTAGATGAAGTCAGACCAAAACCAAAGCATTTCCTATTTCAATTGTAATGAGAAGAGAGTCTGTGTTATACACACAGCCAGAGGAAGGAATCACAGTTGTCTTTTCTGGCCAGGCTGTTTCTGATGGGCTTCTACTCAGCATGAGGAGCAAACACAGCACTTCAATCAGTAAAAGATAGCCCTCTGCCTCTCCTCCCCCCATCACAAATTCACAGAGGAACTTCACTGAGTGTAATTAAAAGATGCAAATTAAAAATAGCATTTATGGTTCATTAAAAATCACTTATGTTAACATCTAAGCCTGAATGTGGCCAAATATCCTCTGACTTCCAAGCTGTTTAAAACACACTTTGTTCTCAGCTTCCTTATCTGTAATGTTTTAATGATGTTGGGTAAGAACAGAAGAAGAAACATGAGCATCAGCTTTCTACTGCTTCACCTCCAAATCTTGGTGGATCTTGCTTTCGTGGCAGGAGTCTGAGAGAACAACGGCTACACCGGTTGGCAGAGTTGTCTGCTCCACACACGCCACACAGCTGAAATATGCCATTGTAGCACATTTTTTCCGGCTTGCTCTTTTAGCAGCTGGGGTATTACTACACTATACTGCTGCAGTAAGTAACACTGAGACTTCCTCTGGGTTTAGAGTTCTTCAGAGAACTATATGAATTGGAGGTAGTTAGTTACCTTTATAATTGTTGGCTGACATTTTGCTTTTACTTATTCCTTGTGGTAATGTGGCTGATTAAATACACGGTCAGAACTTCAGATGTTATAAATCAGTACTGCTGAAGTGATCTAGCTCAGGATTTCTGGCCAGAACACCGAGAGTCCTGAAGTCATACTTTTCTTTGACATATTACACCAATGTAGCCACTGAATTCAGTGAAGTTACCTCTTATTTATAGCATTGCAAGACCAGAATTTGCTCTATTATTTATAAAAAAAATGTTTCATAATGATGGATCCCATATGTGATGAAAAGTTAGTTTTCCTACTGGGGGTGGGGGAGGAAAGAAGACAAATAAAGGATATTTGTGCATAACATATGCAGCTGAATGCAATATACTAGCTATTTAAAAAGCTTTTCAATTAGTCAATTAATTCCACTATTAACTAATAAAACAAAAAAAAATGAAGAGAAGAATAATAAAAATACTGCAAGGATATATTTTTTATAAATGTAATCCCTATCTTATAAAAATTTGGAATTATAATGTGTTTCACATATTGTTGGCGTTTTTTCTGGCTTGTTAATGACCTCCTTGAATTACCACCTTCAGCTTTGCCACCAGCCTTTAAGTACACTGAGTCATTAATGACCCGGAACTGCCGTGTTAATAGAATATTCACACATTTTAAATAACCCAAACGGGCACTAAACAAAAGTAAACGTCACGCTTGAAGCTGATATTCCCCTAATGAGAAACCAACAAGTTGTTTGAGCTAGGAGTTTTGCATTTCTAGCTTGGCAGTGGTCAAGTTTCAATCTGAAGATAAGCCAGGGATCATTCCCCACCGGCCCCTGTACCCCATCCTATACCAGGCAGTGAGACCCAGGGACATCTCACTGTCTCACAGGAGGGGGGGTCATGGCATCGTCCCTGTACGGGGACAGTGAGGCTCAGCCTGAGAGAGGGGTATAGAAGCAGTCTGTAGGAAAGGCAACACAGCAGGCAGAGGCAGAGAGCCTCTGGAGCCAGGCAGCTAAATGTTAGACAGGAAGATGCACCAAATATCATCATACCTTTGTAGGTGTGGGTTTAAGAGGTTAACTATGTTTTGGCATACAGTTTCTGTCTGCCACGCTGCTCTCTGCCACTAACATAAATGAAAATGTGGTACCTCTGAAAATACCATGTGGATACTCGACCCCAGAACTGTAAACCTAAACCTGCCTCCATAACTCTTTTCCCATCATTATCCCCTACCACACATGCCAGTTTACTTCTTCTCTTACGAAAACTACCTTGTAACAACAGGTTAAATATTTCATCAATGACACAGTCCAGACTTTGTATAGCAATAAAATTTTAAGACACTTGAAAAGCAACCTCCTGATGTCTTATTTTAACCTAATTGATATTATGCCCAATTTATTCCAGATTAGATTATCTGCTTGATCTTGAACTGAATATCAGCAAATGATGCTAAAGTTGTGGGCAGGAAAAAGAAATTAAAAAAAGGATTTAATGAGAATAGGTATCCATCTAAGCTAAACTCAGTTTGCTGTGAGAAGTACATAGTAGTACATATAGTTTATTTACATTAAAAAAAAAAAAAGACGAATTTTTAAAAATATGGGGAGTATTTTGAAAGAAACTTCACTGTAAGTGCTGATATTTACTTTGATTTCTCTGAACTAAACATTCAACTAGGAAATGGTAGCAGACTCAGAATCGATACTTCTATGAATCCAAAATTGTGTGACATATTAGTTCTGAGTAAGATAGATGAGGTACTTGTTGAGAGATAGCATTTAAAATTAAGGACCAGAAGTGATTATTTTTCTTAATTGAAAAAATGCTCTGAAGCTTATTACAACCAAACGGTACACCAGGATTAGCTGATCCAAATAATCAAGAGGTAATCGCATAGAAGATAAGTGGCATATAAAAATATAATTTTAATTGTGGTCTGCTCTCCTTGAATTAGTTGATAATAACAAAGTTTTGATACGTTCATTTTCTGTACAATAGTTCAAATTTTCTCTTATTGGGACATGGTGTCTGGTGCCTGTTATCTAAATCTTCTCATTACTTCCCAAATCATGTAACTGATGAGGAAAACTTTTTATGCTGTTTAGTCAGAATAGGAAGACAGTATTTAAAAATATACTTTATAAAAAACATTTAGCATAAGCTACCGTGATTTCCTCTGTACTTTTTCCCCATTTATCCTCAAATGCAAAGTTTTTACATCATTTTATGGAGTCCTGCATGTACCCTGGTATGCTCCACAGGTCGGACTCTGCAGTGACACCATCACCCTGGGACAAGGCTGGACATTGGCAGAAGAGGAATTGAATCCATGTTTATTCACCTCCAAAGTGAATACTACTAGGGTAGCACAGGGCATGTCGCTCTATCCAAGAATATAAGATAAGACTTAGAAAATTTGAGGTGTCCTCAGGAGATGTTCCTTTTGCTTTGTTCTGAGATGTGCTGTCACTCTTCTGCCATAAGGGCAGCATGTGCAACTGCTAGAGCCCTGGGGAGGGGACATGTCACCTTGCATCATGGGTTACCTTAGTGCTGCTGTGAACTGTGCATGAACTCTGACACTGATATAAATGTTACTAAAATATTAACAGTATATTATATATATTAAGATATTAATATATTGATATATAATAAAATATTAATTAATACATTAATATTATATCTTATAGTATATAGGCTTCCATCTAAGGTTTGTGATGCTGCAAGTGAGCGTTATCAGACGAGAAAATAAAGACGCTGGCCCAGGAGTATTGAAAGAGGGGGACAATGCAGGAAGAAATAACCATCAGAGGAAAAGAAATGCCTTGCTCAGCTCTGTGAAAGGACTTTTGAGCGGCCACTCAAATGACTATTGAAAATAGCCATGTAAACATCAAGGTGATAGAAGATTTTTAGTCCTATTCAATCAATATCTTGCAATTATGAGGTTTAGTCTAACTAGCAAGGCTGCCTAGATGTTGGTTATGATTTATTTTGCTTACATTTAGTTCCTTTGATTTTCTCTCCATTTTCCATTACTTGTGTCAAATAAACTCTGTTTTATTTAATCTAATTTTAATTGGTGCCTGTTTAATAAAGAACGTCCCTTGGCAGGAGGTTACTGAGAGAGGAGAGCTGCTCCGTGACTGCGGGAGAGGTTGGCTGAGAACAGCGGGTGCTGGGGGGAGGCAGCCAGCTGTGCCAACAGGGAGCTGCTAGTGATGGGCTGGGGGGAAAAGGGAAAACTCCAGAGATCAGGGAAGAAACTTGACCCAAAGATAAGGAGTTGTTTTTCTGTAAAATGATTGGCTCAAAAATTCAGACCTCAGATGAATTCAGTTCTTCACCAGGACTGAATTTGGCCCCAGCTGTAAGCGGATCCTGGCACAAAACACATATAGGAGGAAGCTTATCTTTGACATCACATAAAAATAATAATAAAAAAAAAAAGAAACCAAATTTACTCACTGGGTTTAAGGAATGTTTTTTCACAAGTTAAATGTTGCAATGATTCACATACTGCTTCTACTTCCTAGGGCTGCTGCAAACTATTACTAAGATAAATCAGTGTGTCTCCTAGATAGGTGAAAAGGAAGCATAAGCCTTGATTACAAGCATTGAGCTGCATACTTTTATGGAACAAGGGTTTTGAAAGTGTTTCGCCTAAACACTGATTTTTCAAGGTAATCCTTATTCTTTCATTTTGCTTCTCTGTTCTGGAGTGGCTGTGCTATCACCACGACTTTCGCAGTAGAACCTTGCAGAAACAGGAGCCCTTGTTCCAGATTTAGGCTTTGGTGTGCTTCACTGAGTAAATGAGGCCCTGACCGTATTAATTACATTCACTGGGAAGCTCAACATGCTACCAATGTCTCTGTAATTATTCAGTATGCTGAGTGTTATCATAGCAGCCATGTGGATCCATTATCATTTTGCTCCTCTAAATGCTGCTGATCTAACCATTAGCATAGCTGCAACTCATGCTCCCAAGGAATAAGAGAAATAATAGAGTTTAATTCCTTGTCTCTTTTTCAATTTTTCATGCTCCCTGTCCATAGGGTGTTTCTCTCATAACCATTTACTAGCTTGTGCATGAGTCTCCATGCCTAAGTTAATTCTTATGGTTTATACATGACTTGTATAAAAAGTTAAAACCCTGTAAAGAAGACAGTCAAATTACCTTGCAAATATTATTTATCTGCAAAAAGATCTCTTCCATTTGGCCATATTTGCAAAGTAATATTAATGTCTTGTGATTTGTAAAGATTGTATGGACAGGCAAAGAAACAAGCCCAAACAAAGGAGAAAAACTGGGAAAAACAGGGTTGGACAGAGGCATGTAAGCTATGGATAGGTAGCTTATCAGTTCTTCATTTTATTTACTCCTTGTTCACAATGTCTGATTAGTCTCTGAGTCACAGTATATAGGCTCAGTTACTGACAGCCGCAATGATTGGCATTTCTCAGCCAGGAGACTAATGAATAGCAAAAATGAATAATCCTTTGCATGTACGGTCATCCTTTTTAACGTTGCTAGTAGGAGTACCAAAAAAAAAATATATAAATTCAGACATCCCAGAAATATTCAAGCAAACATGAAAAGCCTACCCATCTAAATGTTCAGAATCAGGGAATAACAATAGAACAGTGAAACTGAAGTGATTGATGTGCTCACAAACACTGCTTTGCAGTATTCATGAAATTCTATTCAGATCCATTTGCTTTACTGTGTAGCTATATTTTTAATGAGATGAGTTTTATGCTTGAATCTTTTGTGTCAAAAAATGTTTCAATTAATCTTATTAGTTACTCTGAGAACGAGTTGGAAATTATTCTCACCCAGCCACAGTATTACAGAAAAAGCAGACAGAAATCCAAAAAACACTGTGTATGCAGGTTTGCCAGAAATCCCCTTTTGTCACTCGCTGTTCAGATACAGCTACAAAAGTAATCAGAACTAAGAAATGCTGAGGGTCAGCCTTTCCATTTGATTAAAGATTTTGCAGTGTGGGGGCCAAAATTTCTGCTGGTGTAAACAGCCGTAAATCATTGATTTGGCTTTGGTGATTGCTATCAAACCAATTTGAATTTATCCACCTCCAGCAGGTAAAATATAAACATGCGCAAAAATAAAAAAATTACTGTTACAGAAAACTGCAAGTAGAATTGAAATTGAAATTCTAGTTTTGAACTGTGAGATCCAGTGAGGCTACACATAGTGCATATGCATACATACATACAGAGAGTATATATGTAGTATAGTGCATCTTCTATCTGTACATACATTTATGCTCTTATTTTGTTGAAATTATCTTTTTTTCTGAAGGTACTGAGGCAAAAAATCTTGCCCAAAATATCCTTCCTAAATAGCAGTTATTGTAAAACAGAAAATTATAGACAGTTAAATCGGCTCATTGCTGCTTTTAAAGGAAGTATTAACTGAAGTAAATTAATGAAAAAAGAAATACCATTCTTGGCTAAGAACTGTTTCCTATTCAACATTCTTTACACTTAAAGGAGGGAGTTGTTCTGGAACAAGTACTCCTTTTAATGTAGCAGCACAACCCTTAACTGCAGAAAGCATTTCTCTTTTGCCTCTTTTTTTTTTTTTTGAGAAATGCTGAAAAAGAAACCTCAATAGGACATTCACTCCTTTCATATCTTCTACCATTTTATCTTTTGGTCTATCTTATTTTATACATACTCCTTTGATGAACCTCTACTTGGGGAATATACAATATAGATCTATTTCTGATAGCACTATGAGGACAAAATTCTCAATTTTGATTAAAGCTCAACCAAGACTCCTGCCCAGAATACATGATAGTTAAAATCATTGCTGTTTTTATTTTCCCTTTGGGAGACATACTGAGTTTTAAAGACACTGATCATTTCATATTTACCCAGAATCTTCACAGCCTGCTATTCTACCAAGCTAAACGTTAAACTTTGTTATCCCAACATTTGGTTAAACTGGAGCTGAAGATTCTGGAGCTGAATCTGGCAAGGGACATGAAGGGGGCTACATGAAGGGCTTCTACAGGTCTGCCAGCAGCAAAAGATAAGGGGAAACACGGGCTTGCTGCTAAGTGGAACTGGGGACCTGTGACAAGGGGCATATCCCTGATGAGGGCAGGGAGTAAAGAAAACAGAGCCAGGCTTTTTTCTGTGGTGCCCAGTGACAGGACAAGAGGCAATGGGCACAACCCAAAACATAGGAAATTTCATTTAAAGATCAGCAGAAATTTTTTCTCTCTGAGAGTAGTTAAGCTCTTGAACGGGTTTCCCAGAGAGGTTGTGAAGTCTCCATCCTTGGAGATAGTCAAACACAGACTGGAAACAGCCCTGAGCAACCTGCTTTAGCCGATCCTGCTTTGAGCAGGGCATCAGACTGGAGGACCTCCAGCCTCAGCTCTTGTGTGATTCAGTGAGGTTGCTGTCCCTCTGCTCAGGCACTAGGAGAGGCCGTTGGAGGGATTCATTACCTAGGTCAAGCAAAACTGACTGCTTAGGTTTGTTAAATACCACCTTTACTGACTGTCTTTTACCTCGGGCAGAGCTGACTCTGGCAGCACGGGTGAAAGCGAAGAGCTACAAGCGGTAATACCAGCTCCACTGTTTACAAGATAAACCATATCTAGCTGTCTGCATGTCAAAGGGAACATAACCTAATTGTACAGAAGCTGGTTGAAGCTGATAAGTGGTTGATGGTGTTCCTATAGTGGGAAATACTGCAGAGGACTTGAGATCCTGGTTGGTAGGATGAACTGAAAGAGGCAAGAAAGTTGACTCTAACTTTGTGCAATATCTCTAAACCAGGTTATAATCTATGCTGTAAAACATAATCCTGCTTTTAGAGAGAGAAGCTAACAGGAATTTTCCATCTCCAGCTCCTTGATTCTTGGATAAATAATGTACTATCTATCTATCTTGGATAGATAAGAGACTAGTCAAGGGTAGTCAGGCAAAAACACGTAGAAAACAGTGCATTTTCCTAATTGCTGTGTTTAAGATGTATTAAAAAGAAAATAAATAAGTACCTTAAAATATCTTTCTGAGTGAAGCTTATATGACACATTTGCCTCAGGCTGTATGTGATCGTGGCTAAATTGCCTTCTTTCTCATTTAAGTGGCACAAAAGTAAGAGCAGGAACGATTATTCAGTACAAAAGTAGTAGAAGAAGTGATTTTAATATGCTTCAGCACACCTCATGCCCAATTTCTATAGATGTGCAAGTGGTCTTGAACTGATGAGAAAGAACATGACTGCTACATTAATCATTTGGAGACATACACTAATTTATAAATGCTTTTCTCCCCTTCAGCTTTCTGCCGAGTTTGAGTTCTGCAAATAGAATGGAAAGTGGAACTAAGTGTAACAAGCAAGCTACAGGGAATGTTTTTATTAAATGAATTTTAAAAGAAATATTTCCACACCCACAGCTTTTCTTTTACATTCCCTCTGTCTATTTTTCTTACGTTTTTAAAAGTGTATTTTAAAAAGTATTTATCATCCCGGTAGTTAAGCTTCTTTCCTTTCAACGCCCTCTTGTCTGTCACTAAAATTTACAGTCTTGATGATACTTTTTTCCGTTGGATTACAGAGATCATTCAGTTTCTTTCTTTTTCCGATGTCAACTCAGAAATGAGGAAATAAGATTAAAGGCTGCTCTTCCTTTTCATGATTCTATTCTCTCTTTTCATCCAGATAAATGTAAAATTAAAAAGCTATCTGTTCATTATATCAGTTCTATGGGTTGAGACAGTGAGGCAGTTGCTCTTTGTGCATTTATACATTGCTTTAACCAGTATGAACACAAGAATTTTAGAGCAGAATCTCCTAAGTGTATTCACGACTTACCTGGGCTGATCCACCTGGATAGTGGACTTCTGATCTACTGGCCCGGTTGCCCTCCTGCTGGAGATGAATCCACCTTCTGGTGTCTCGATTATGCCAGATTGCCTTCCAGCCCACATTGCATTCACACTATGGAGCCCTGCTGCTTCTAATTGCATCTCTCTTCATTCACAAGGGTCTCTATGAAATCATACTTTTAAATTTCATCTTAATCCTAACCAGTAAAAAAAAAATAAAAAAAAAAAATCAGTATCATGTGTGTGATGAGCTCATACCCGAATTCCCAGGTAAAGAGACTTGAGGTTTAGCTATGAAAATCTTACAGAATTGAGAAAAACAAGTCCCTCTTCCCAGGCACTGCCCCAGGACCATCACAGCAGCGGATGGCCAACTCCTGGCTGTGCCGTGCTCCCTCCTGCACCGGAGCTGGCTCTTCCCCTTGGCGGCAGCAATGGTGGCCAAGACACCCTGCCTCTCTTTTGGTTTCAGGCTACTCAGCAGCAGCCAACACCTGAAAGCTAAGAAACAGCCTGAAAAAAATGAGAGGGTATTTTCTGTACTTCCTTGTGAGCAAAAATGTGGTGCTGTGGAAGTAATGAAAAGGCAAACGTGAAAGCAAGCTATGGAAGAGTTAGGAACAAGGGGAGAAAGATTAAGAAACAGGAATTTGGAAGCTTTGAGGGAGACAAAGACAGGGAGAAAAAAGAGATACAGAAAGCTCTTAACCTGAAGACAAACTTTTCAGTCAAAATTTTTCACATCTTGCTAGGGAAATCTGAAGCTTCACCGAAGATCTTAAAGAGGTGTCTAAACACGGGTGAGTTCAATCTCCCAGCATCATTATCAGTCAGGAATCCTCAGCGACAGCTGTGGAGTTGGAACAGTGAAAGTAAAGTCCAGGTAAAATATCCAAAGGACTACACCAGCTTTTAGGGTTAAATGAAGTTCCCTATCCCGAGAGTCGACCCTAAATAAATTTTATTGACCTCAGAAGAATAGTTTTTGATTTTCACTTCCAGCCCTGGTATCAATATCTGGAATTAATCTGGAACAGACTTGTAGTCTTTCCCTCCTTGTTCTAGTATTCTTCCAAGGCTGTGATGTTTGGATAAAAATAGAAATGGTCTTTTGGGAGCACATCCAAACTCTTCTCTGGAGGTTTTGTCACAGAGACAAATGTGCATTCAATAGTCTTCTTCCAGTTTGTGAATGGTACAGCTTAGATATTTTTTTAAAGTAATTGCCAAAAAAAACCCCCACAAATGTATTCAATTTCATCCTCCACCCCCTTCCTTTTGTCCAGTTTTTTGTTTTGCTAGATCCTCCCTCAAAAAAAAGGCATTTAATTAAATTTAATTTGATGGTTCAACCTGAACTGAAACCAAACAAAAGAAAAAGAACAGGATTTCTAGTTAACCCCCAGAAACAACAAAAACTAATCCAAACAAACCAAAGCAAACAAACAAAAAAGCAACTAAGAACCCGCATCATTTTCCCAGCTCTACCTTTAAGCCTTGTCTCAGAAATGCTACCACATTGTGCACACTGAACAAAACTATAATGTGCTCTAGTTCCGAACATTACCATATGGTTTCAGCAACTGCTTTGGTTCCCAAGCACGGTGTACTGTGAATTCCCCACTGGACTGGTGGCATGATTTCCCACCTAGGAATGTCATTCAGTGATTTCAAAGCCTTGCTATGTACAATATCATTAACAGGAGGAATGGCATGAATCAACACCATTACAGTGAACCTTGTGAGCTGAGTTCCAGAGGGGCTTGTTTCACAGAAGCTGAATTTCCAGCAAACCACACACTGCATCCCTAATATACATCAACCAATGTAAAGATAAAAATAACAAAGAAACGTTTGGCTGCTTTAAGTTTAGCAGAACGACATTAAAAATACATTGAATAGAGCTATTCATTCTAAAAAGCCAGTGATAGATGGCATCAGGTTTTCTCATTTCCATTCATTTTTATGGAAAATGTTAGTAATTTTCCTATTGCATGGTGTTTTCATTATTAAGTCAAAGAGCCGTGATTGGCTTATTACTGCAGGAAAAGCCAGCATTTGTCTCTATGATTGCAGTAACACTGAGAGATGTCAAAGATGTATGAACAAAATACTGCCATTTACTAATGTCCACCTCAAACATTCATTGTATGACTGCAATTTCTTTCATCTTGTAGTTCTTGAAATTACAAGTGTGAAAACCACCAAGTAAATGAAATAAGAAAGAACGATAGCTGTGAAAATCAGTTTGATGATTTAGCTGTCCTTTTGCTGCAGATACTGTAAATGGAAAAATCCGTAGGGTAAATAAGTGCTGTATAAGACTCAGCTACAGGAAAAATAAAATTACTAAAGCCCTTTTTTGGTCAGAGGAAGGCTTTCTTAGGTGATTTTTGTAGCACCTAAGGTCCTGGAAGAGGAGTGTTGGCAATCGCTCTTGCTGATGCTATTTGTGATATCGGATATGGAGCACAGTGTCAGTGTTCAAGTATTTGTAACATTTGGTACATTTCACTTTAAACATTTCACATTTCTTCAGTCATTTCTGTGTGATAAGCATGCTACAACATAATCTCTTTGACTTATTTTTTTTCTCATTTTTTCTTTAATTTACTGTTTGCGTAACACCTCAGACACACAGCAATGATGAAATCCAGCAATGCCTCTGCACAATATAACACAGCAGGACGCGTTTCCAGCTAGGAATGGGTACAGATGGTATCACCCTGAAAGGAAAGGTTGGGTCTATTTTCTCTCCTCCCCTTTAAATCCACACTCACCCACACACTGGGACAATGGGGTGAGGATTCCCATAACACATACAGCTTCACAGGTGATCGCAGTGACGTATTTCTGACTGCAGCCCCAGGACCAGATGTATGCATGTTTGAAATCATGCACCACAAAAAGCCATTGTTTGTCTTGCCTCTTACCAAGAAATGCTGACACATTTCTATAATTCGACTCTGTAATTTCTTTTCAAAATATTCTACCTGCCTGCAGTGCTCGAATTCCCTCTGCAGACAGGCTGATACTTTATGTGGCTTGTTTGTTTATTTGTTTTTCACTCTCATGCTCATTTTAAAATGCCCCCTATTAGTTTTACATTTGTTGTGAAGTTATGATTCCTTTTTAACTCACTTTATGGTGCTGTCACTTTGAGGGTATATTTTCTCCAATTCATGTAGTTGCTGTTTCCTTTGTTTCCTCATACTTAATATTCTAAGTGCGGATATTATCAGTGGTGCAATCTGTGCCAGTCAAGAACTACAGTGAGGACATAGATAGATGTCAGTCATTTAAATTGAATATCTATCTGCATAAAATGACAACTGATGAAGAACACAAATGAAGCAGATGATACCCAAAGAAGTGAAGACAAACTTGGGTCAAGACTAATAGTGTTTTGAAATTATTCCAATGATGAAATATAACCTTTGAAATAGAAAAAAAAAAAAAAAGTGTGCACGCGCACATATTTCAATTTATGCTCATTTTGTACATACATATATATGTGTGTGTATATATATGTTATTTTAAATAGAGGGGGCAATATTCCTGGATTACAATGAAAAAATTATATTTTTGCATAGAATAAATATAATAAAAATACCTCCTAAGTCTAGATGGTTTAGACTTTGCTGCTGAAATGCTGGTATGCTTAAAAACTGCAATATTAACACACATAATGGATTTCATGCTGTGCTCTGGTACATCAGGGAGAGTTAGCTATAGCTATTACTGGTTGAAAGGAAGATAAAGATTCTTATTCTCTAAATAGGAATCCCTGCCTTCAGTGAAGTAGGGTTCTCGGCTTCACTTAAAAAGAAAGTGCCAAATTCTACCAGATATGGGAAGAGATCATTTCAATGGGAATTGCTCAGATTTGGGGAAGGAAGGATTAGAATTTGACCCCATCTTACATAAAAGATTTGATTTTAAAGTAATAGCTGGAGATGAATTGATAATTCGGCAATTTCTTTATCACCCACCACGTAGCCTGCTTTTAAGCCTATGCTTTCTCCTTTATCAGTCTTACTCCCAGCCTGTGATTTGCCTTGCATTACATATCTGTCCTTAAGATTTGGTTTACTTCTTAGGGCAGTACAATCTGACTTTTCAAATGTTAAAGTTTAAAAATTACAAAGGTTAATGATAATTTTCCGAATCTCTTTCTAAATATCAAATAAAGTTCCTTGAAGTCAGCTGTGCCAAATATCATTCCCTCCCTTTACAGGAGAATCACTTGGAATGAGGGAATTTCCTCACAGAAATCTTTTGGAGGAAGGCAAATTTTATCAGAGAACAAGAATAAAGCTGTCAACATTAAGGGGAGTTCATTTAATCATACAAGTGTTTGCACAGTGAGAAAGTCCTTAAAGTGGCAGTCAGCACTGGACAAGCTTTGGGATGTCTCCTGTAACTTTAAATATTTGGATTATATTTAGTACAAAGGTAGAACTCTTTCAAGGAGGTGTAAAAATTGTTTTCAGTTGATAAAGTCCACAGCAGTAAAATCTAGAATGGAAAAGTCTGCACTATTTACTTCTTGGTGCGTCTTTTATAGTTAATTCCCAGTCCCTATAGAAGACCAGGAGCTCTGATTCTCCAGAGCAACAGATTGCCTTAAATCTGTGTTGGTTTGGGAGGATCCAGAAAATAAGATATTTCACTATCTACAGGGTGCCTTTGCTTTCTTTGCTTCTTCCCAGAATCCCTCCTTTCTAGTGAAAGCACTATAAGCAGAATTTGAAGGGACACAGATATTGGGTAGTTCTTAGCTTACCTACAAGAAATGCCCTGGACAGGAAGAAAAGCAGAGCCACAGGCAGATCTGTGAGCAGATCAATCAGGCAAAGGCTTAGGTAAACCACTTCCATTAAATCCATCTTTTGGGGCCTATCACTACTCATGTTATTTAAAGCAGAGTGGTCTTATCCAAAAGCCTTAATTGTAATGAAAAATGAAAATAGCAGTAGATGAATCAATACGAATCCTACTCTGTATTACGTGCAAAAGTGTCTTTTACTAGTTTGGGGAGTATGTAAGGAAGCACTCTTCAGCCTGTAAGTAATTATTGTGACAGTTCTTGTTTACTATTTTCATTTCTCAACTTTTTCTTCAAACCCAATTTATAACCCTATAAAGTGTGATAAAACTGTATTTGATACTTTATCTAAATATTGATCAGCATGTTTATAGGGAAATTACTGTGCCTTCTGCTTGAAGAGCCAGAAGTAATAAATTAAGCATTAAAAAAAACCTTTCCATGCTGAGAGTCCCATTTTATTTTATAATCTATAATCCATTACTTTTCTACAATTAATTTGCCTAAATGTGCCTGGTATTTTTATCATGTATCTACAGTTCTACTAGAGCATGATTTAAGTTGTATATTTTTTAGCGGATAAGCAAAATAACAGTAGCAGTTACTATACCTTAGTCTGATTGGAAACAGAGGTGAGGACATCACTGCCTAGTTAAATGAAATTCAAGCCTGATATAACTCAGGGAAAATGGACTTGACATTTTCAGTCTAGTAACGAATGTCAGGACTGACTTAATTTTGTCAAAGTCTTATTCCTGTTAGTCTTCATCCTACAGCTTTGTTCTTAAATTCTTGTTCATGCCTGTGGTTCCTTGAGAAAGCACCACTGATCCACAAAAAAACCCATTGAGAACTGTTGATGTGGACGTGTTTTCGTTCTTTCTTCACAGTAAACGATGGGTGAGAAAAGGTATTCAGAGTCACTGAAATACGGTATTACATCACTGTTTTTCACCAAGCACATGTGGCTTGAATATACATTGTTGTATTTTACTACAACTTGCCTGTATCTGAACAAGCTTCTTTCAAGAATGCAAGGGATGTGTTTGACTCTTCAATAAAATAAAATAAATTTCATAAATATTTTCTTCACTTGAAGCATTGTTTTTCAACCTTGGCTTTATTAGAAGCTCCGAAGAAGAAATGTGGGAATTACCCATCTGCAATATCACTGCTGCACATAGAAGTCCCTGGAGAATTCATCGTGTAAGCTGGAGTAACCATTTTCTCATTACCTTTGTAGATCTTTTAATTCTGAACTTCTGGTGTAAATGTACACCACTGATAAGGTCACTGCTTTATTAAATAGTTCAGTGATGCGATCTAAGCTTTCACACAATGCAGGGCTAACTGTGTGAAGAACACGGTAAGATGTCCTCTGCACATAAATTGGGCTTTTAAAATATCTGTGCTATTGACTGTTTAAAGCAATAAACTGGCCCTATCTATAAGCAACACGAGCAATGAACAAAAAGAAGCCTTCTGAAAGGTTTTTACTCCAAGTTTGTTTAAACATAGGGATAAAAAAATCTGCTTAGGGAGGCTGGTGCAAACTATTCTACTAACCTGACCATAAACTGTTTAAATTTAGAATTTGACTACTCTTCTAGGTATTTTCTTTCACACATAAAAATCATATCAATTGGCTCATTTGCACTTTACAAAGCTTCCTCTGCCCTACTAATAGATGCTATAAATAATTTAGAGCAACACTGGGTATATAGACTTGTTGTGTGTTTTCCCTTTGGAAACTAATAAGCTATTTTTCTTACCTTACTCTCTCCTCATTGCAGATACGTTAGTTATATTATGCAGCCAATATTTCACCTGAAATCAGGAAGAAAGCAAAAGCAGCAATTTTAAATAGGTAAGCAAAACTGCAGACAGACTTATCATTTGTCTTTCCGCTCATGGATTGGACAAGCCATTTAGGTGAATCTAGCACCTTTGAAGTCCTCACAGCATTGTTACCCACTTTTTGCATACTCATAAAGGCAGAAGGGACCAGAAGAGATCTGCTGGTCTGACCTCCTACATGTCAGTAGCTGTTGTATTCCACTGGAGTCCAGCAATACATGACCTGTGCTGAGTAATGCAGACAATTCTGAGCAGCATTCCTCTCCTGATCTCAAGAGGCAGCAGGTCTTCATCGCTTCACTACTTTGTTCCACTGGTTAACCACCCTGACTGTTAAAAATGAGTAGCTTATTCCTAATACGAATTTGCTTTTTAACTGCTAGCCATCATTTCTTGTTTCTGTCTTTCTCTACTAGATTAAAGGGCCCTTTGTATATTCTTCCCCTGCAGGGACCTTATTTACACTAGTTATGTTGTCTCTCAGTCACTTTCTCGGTTAACTAAGCAGAGTGAGTTCTCTAAGGCATCCTCTCTAATTTGTGAACCATTCTTCTGGCACTCTCCTATATATCTACAATTTTTCAGCAAACTCAGAAAAGTATTTTTCTGTGGGGGTTTAATTCAGTGAACCAAGGAGTAGGCGTCAAACCAAAAGGTTGTCCTCAGTCCCTCAGATCTTGAGTCCTAACACAAGCTAAGAGAGGGATGCAGGGGCAGAGGGGAAGTGCAAGGAGCCAGTGGGATGCCCCAGTCAGCATGATGAGCAGTTACCTCAGCACACCCAGAGATTAACTGTTGACAAGTTTTTTGTAGGCATCAAGGCAAAGGCGAGCTCTAATGAGGGATTTGAAGGAGGATAATGATGTAGATTCACAGATGTTTACAGCGAGCTTCACCCAGGCATAAGTAATTAGCACTGATAATACTTACTATCTTCGATGGGCGTGGAGGTTTTAAAGGGTGTCTGAATGAGCTAGTTTGGGTACTCCAGGCAGCAGACAGACAATAGTGTGACAGTATGCTGCTGCAAAGATACCCAGCTTCTCCGCACAGCTAATTAGCCAAGCTGCAGTATCACATTATACTGTTTCCAGTGCTTGGCAGTATCACTCAGAGGGAGCAGAGCCATCTCTCTGTATGGCAGTGCACTGGTGCTGTGTGGACATTCCCTGAAATGACTGTAGGTTATGGATAGTGAAATATGGTAGGATTGTTTTATTTACTTTCCTCTGCATCTGGAAGTTTCTTGATAATACATTGCCTTTTCTGGGTCATATTTAAGAACGGGAAATAGCATATTGATTTTGTCATGCCAGTGAAGAAATGTGAACCTGTCAACAGCTATGGTCACTCCATCCAGCATGCTGATCCTCCATCTCTCTGCCAACTGTAATGTGATGAAAAAATAGTTCTATTGGAGGGACAGAAAAAAAAATATTTTGGACAATTAATCAGCATTCAGTCTGGCTGTAACAGTTCAACAGTATGTAATAAAATCACTTTTTCTTTTTACCCAGGAATGTTCCCTTCTATTCTGAAACTAAACCTTTGTGGCAGCAAGCTCTGGGCAGCTACATAGCCACAATCCGTTCAAGCCAGTATCAAAATCTTAAGCAAATATTGCTTTAAACTATCTTGTGGGAATTTCTTTTCTAATTAAATGTTCTGCATTTTGGATTGGTCTGTATTCAGTCTATGTCTTTATGTCTAAATGTGATGGCTCACCACTCTCTGTCTGTTGATTGAAAACTATATAAAAATTCAGCCACCAAACAACACAGAAGTTCAGAAAATTTCACACAAAGGCCTAGGTCACTTGTTGCAGTGTGGAGGTTTCTCTGGTGTCTACACAAAAATATAATATTTCAAAAGTTGCTGTTGTCCTTACTGTGTATGAAGAGCTTTCCTGAGCTGTTGCGCTCCCCTTGTAGACAACAAGAAATCTTAGCGTTTATCCCTAGAGGGTTACTCTTTGTATCCACATTATTTTCAAAGCTGAGCTCAGAGACTCCTGAGAGCTCCTCAGTCTTGTTACTTCCAAGGATAAAGGACTGGGCCTGAGCCCACAGTAGGAAAAGGCAGAGGGAACCTTTTACGAGGTCTAGTGGGCTGCTCTTGTGCCATAGAGGTGCAAAGGGAGAAGCAGTAGCAAAACATACGGCTTCTGGTATATGCCACCCTTCCTTTGCAGCCCCACAGCTATTCCAAACAGCACAAACCCTTTTTAAATGGCAGCATCTGCTATATGCACGATTTCCAGAGGTCCATCAGAAATGGCCAAGAAATGGGCTGTGTTTATACTGGCACCCCGAGAAGGCTGCCTGCCCTGGGGAACTCCCTGGTTTGCCTGTACCTTCAGCCACCATTGCCTACATTTGAATGGCATCAAAATTCTACCTTTTATCTATGACACTGAAATATTTATCAGAGACAAAACTGAATCTGGGGAGCTAAGAGGAAATACCAGCAGCCCCTAATGTGAAGAACTCCCTTTAAAGCCTTAAAGTGGAGTTCTGATTTATTGGAAATTGAGGACTGAACTGTCAGTAGGGATTTTCCAAGGTAGCAGTGCAGATCTTCCTCCCATGTGCAGCAGCATTTGTCTCTAGATTGAAATCCAATGTCTTTTTGCTCAGAGAGAGCATCTTAAACTTCTGGTCTGATACTGAATATTTTTGCGTCCTGGACCTCACCAGCCTATACGGCTTTAGTGAGATGGTGGATTAGAATCAACTGAGGCAGCAAAAGGTGCAGCTTTTTGAGAACAAGACAATAGCACAAACTAGTGAACTATTTCAGTCTTAATACAAACAGTTTTAAAGCCAGACCGAGCCTTTGAGTTTGGGAAAAAAGAAGAGAAGTGATTTTACCTATCTTAACTTTTCTAGCTGTGAAGATTAGATGCTTATGTTTTCACTACACCCTCCCTCGAACTCAGAAATAACCACTGGAACCACATTATTCTGTCCTTATCTTCTGAGATGCAGAGGCTGATGAGAGATAAGGTGAGTAATCTGACTGGCCAATGCATGATCTTAATTTTCCTAAAATAATTAGAGCAAGATATTAGAATGTAAAGAATGCTACTCATTAATAAGAATGATAGAATAATAGTCCATCTCTCTGCATGACTGTGACACTAATCCAATCATAGATTGATTTCTAGGAGAAAATAAACAGCTCTCTCTTTACAGTATCTTAGTTGCTTCTAACTTACATCTTGTCCCTGGGGATAATTTTCTTAGTTGGTATTGCCTAATTATACTTCAAAATTTTGCCTTTTAGCAGATTGTCATCTCTTTAAATTAAGATCTACTATCTATGTAAATCAAGGGTCATTGTTCAGTATTTGCTGATAGAAGGAAACAGTAAAAGAAAGGCTCTGAACTTCCTCTAGTTAATGAAGAGACTTAAAGGATGTACTTTAGAGCTTGGCTTTGGCCAGGCCATCTAACCTCAGCCCCACTGTCACAAAACTCCCTTTGTTTTCAGTGTAAGTACTGCTGATTAAGGAGAGAAGAACTTGTCTACTGATCCATTTAATATCTTGCAGTTCCCTACCCTCTATCCCTTAATCCATCATTTTTTGAAGTGACAACACTGCTCACCATCTCATCCATTACACGCAGTACCTACCAATGGAAACTTCCCACAAATCAGACTGAACTTGAAGAATATAGGCATTAATGAAAAGAAAATATATAGAAAAGTCTGAAATTGAGAGCTGAGCTAGGGAATTGTAACACCCAAGTTTTAACCAGCTCAGAGGTCTGGGTTTTTTTTTTACTTACTTCTTGAAAACATTTTACAATGGCTGTACTTTTTTTTTCCAGCTGTCAGAGTTAGAAACAAATCTAGTTTATCCCTGGAGGTTTTGTACTTTTATTTGAAACTACTTCATATTAGACATTTTTAAGTCTAGAGCACATGTTATTTTTTTTAACTTTCAAACTGAATTTAGAAAGCTGAAGGTAAACATTGCAATGCATTTTGTCCATGCAAAGTTAACTGACTGCAAACTTATAAACTGTAATAAGTTTAAAAAAATATTTTTCTAAATCAAATTCACTTTCCTCAAAAGTGTATTTGAAAATGAAAGCAAAAAGACTTTACTTTGGCATTTTAAATTGTGCTGTTGTTTTCAATCAACTGTGACCTTCCCTGAAGGAAAAGTCCCAGCTTACACTGAATGTAATACTTCAAGCTTCAGAATCTCTGATATTAGCATGAGTTGAAGAGTCAAGTAGGTAGGAATTGTTTCCTTTTTGGAGATTGACTTGCAAGAATTTTGTGTCTTTTTGCCTCATTGAGAAGAGGGAGTCTTTTCCCCCTCTACTTTCCTCAAGAAAAAAAAAAAAAAAGATCCTTGAAAACCCCAGCAAGGAGGATGCCAGCAGCAAGAGGGAAGAAGGCAGAACAGAGCGTGAAAAACATGTAGAAAAGCAAAACAACAGCAAAGCCTTATTCTTTACTACCCTTAGCAGGAAATTAAGTCCAGGCGGTAGCTGGAGGAAATGCAAGAAACCACAGAGCAAATACAAGAGTAGAGAATTTCCACTTCCCTGCAGAAGATAACTAGTTAGTTAAACTCTTGATGTCAGAACTACAGAGTTTGTTACTGATCCCCCCCACGTTTCTTCTCAAAAGAAAGGAAAGAACTGTGGATATGGCTATTACTGCCCCTCCTAATTAAGTATGCAACACTGCAAAACTATTTCTTGGGTGGATTTTTTTGTTTTCCAGGAGGATATAATTTTACCAAACGTAATCAAAAATTTGAACTTCACAAACTGATGTTCACAAAATCACAGTCCTAATGTGCTCACTGATACGGGGCCATATGAGGGACAAAATTGTTCTACTTAATTTGAAGATGGAAAAAAATCTATTAATTTTTCTGGTTCTTCTGTATAGCACTTAGAATTGTTGCCTACCGAAAGATTTCTACTTCCTCAGATAAATTTGATTTTAAATGCACTATGTGCTCACTGGGGAAAAATTACACAGCCTGATAGAGCTCGCTCTATTCAGTTCTCATGTTCTCCTTTCTGTATTGCCAAGTCAATATGTGTATATTTTGTTGTTTCTTTATATGGACTCCCTTGTTACTTTACTGTTCTTTCGGCTTCTATTTCAACACCTTCAGCAAACAAATTTTTGAGAAAAAACAGTTTGCAAAGGTAACAGAAAAGTTCAACTTAAGTTTTCAAAGGCCATTTTTACCTTCTTTACAATTACGTAATTATTTTTTTTTTAAAACATCCATATTATTTGGTAATTTCTGCACTGGCACTTCACTGGCTATATAAATCTATGAGGTAATTGTAGAATAAATTATCTAATTGCATATAATATCACTCTACATTTAGCTAAAAATTACAATATAATTGCATACACATAAATGTTTAGTTATCTAGCAATTATAGCGTAATTGTTACACAGTTTCTTACAAAACTGATGGTTTGGTACTTTCAGCACCGTGAACCTGGCTATAGGTGAATTCTCTCCGTTTGGAAGTTCTGAATTCAAAAAGATGACAATTGTTTAACCCACACTGGTCTTCATTTTAAAAAAATTATTTCCAACATCTAAATTAAGAATGCAAATTAGTCTGGTTTTAAGCACGTAGCTTAAAATATCCTACCTCCAAAGTAGGCAGGACAAAGGTGCTCATTTAGAGTCATTTTCTTCAAACTAAATTCACTCCACTGAACAGCAAATACTTGTGCAATCATTCCAATGGAAGACATAGTACCTGATTGATTTAAGCAACAACTTCTTACCATAAAAGCCACTGAAAAAATACACTTCCTCATACTTTTTTCTTTACATTCACATCTTCGTCTGCTACTAGTAGTATATATATCAAATAAGTCTTACACCATCAACATGTCTTGATGTAAAGTGTGTATCTGCAGAGAAAGGTGAATATGAATTTGCAGCTTCCTGACTAAACTCCAGATTTCTCTCTTATCATGATGCTGATAATGGGGCTGATCTTGTCAAGCATTTCTCCTCAGCATCACAAAACAGAAGTCTGAAAATCCTCAGACGAGGAGAGGATTGAAACAAAGTCTCTCTGGAGCTGGGTGGCTTTTCCCAGTAGGCTTAAAC
This sequence comes from Charadrius vociferus, assembly GCF_000708025.1. NCBI lineage: Eukaryota > Metazoa > Chordata > Aves > Charadriiformes > Charadriidae > Charadrius > Charadrius vociferus. The sequence continues at coordinate 612,728 of NW_009649036.1, forward strand.
AGAGCAGGATTAAAGAGAGAAAGCTGTACCACCGCCTGCAGATATGACATTCAAAGAAAACAATGAGTCTGTGTTATCAGCTCCTACCAATTAACTGTAACTGCATTAGACGTTTATTGGATTTGGTTAGTAAACAGTGTAGACAGTTTTAAAAGGTTGTGGGAAAACTGTAAAAATTAACCCAAGTTATTAAATCAGATCTAGATGCTGGAGAAATCTTTGGTAGTTTTGGGACACCTGATATTTGACCCAGATCCATTAAGTAGAATTATTACATTAGAAACTCATCAGAGTATACTCTCTGAGACAGAGTTCTCTCCAGTCACTGTCTATAATTACAGCATGGTATCAGGAGTGCAGGATGAAAAAGAAGAGTGACTTGAGAAACAGTAGAATAGAAGAGGAATAATTGGGCAATGTGGAGCACGAATTAAAAAATCTAAAGAGGCTGAAACTCTCCAGGAGTACAGCAGATGACTGAAAGGGTTCAAGCAAGATAATTGTATCTTTGCAAAGCCAAGGGGAAACCCTGAAAAGAAAAATGGAGTAAGGCAGGTTTTCTCATTTTAATATTGCAGAGTATGACATTAATTTAAGAATCAAGAGTTAAATGATAAAGAGCAAGCTAGTTAACTTATTATGTTACTGAAATTTAACAAGCATTGTAATCCATGAAGTGGATTCATGTAGTACATACTTGAAAGTGTTGAGACAAATAGACAGTTTTGAAAGCTTTGACAAATCCTTAACCTGAGATTAGACTGTAACAGGTTTCATAAACCTGTCAAAATCTGTAAGAGATGCACAACTAAGAAAAAAAGAGCATTAGATTTACATCTTGGATTAGATTTAGAAAAAGAATGTGATGATGCCAGGCTACATAACAAACAGATTAGATCGTAAGGTTAGAGGGAAAAAAATTTCTTGCAGGTATGTCTCAGAACATAGAAATGACCAGAAAAAAAAGTCAGAAAACTAAAAAGATGTCAATACAAAACCTAATCAGAATAAGAAAGCAAGAAGCATAATGAAAGAAAGTATAGACTTTAGCAGTGCTCAGCATTTCAGCAGAACAGCTGTATTCAAGGGAAGCTAAAATTTGATGTAAAAGGACTGAAACTACCTAAGAAAAAAAAAAAAAAGAGACTTTAAAAAAAAGAAGAATTTGTGAGAATAGTGCATGTTTCAACAACACCCTTTCTTTATTCTGAAAATTAGAGAAGTACTGGTTTCATGTACATCCATTGCTCATAGAGAAGTTAATGTGATATCTAAAAATACAAGAAAAGATTTTAAAGTTAAAGCATTTATTTACAGGTGTGGATAGGAATTGTTCAGATAAGTCACAAGAGAAATTCTTTCTATTAAGGGAAGATGAAGGCAAAGCAAAATCTTGAAAAGACAGAGTTTGAATTGTTGCAGAAGGTGGAGCACATATTGCAGGACTGAAAGTGTATCAGACCCTAAATCTCAGTGAGCAAGGTCATAGTGCAGCAGCAGGAGGCTGAGAAAACGGAATGTAAAAATGACAAAGAAAAAAGCAGGACTAAGTGAAACTACAGAACAGCAAAGGTGTCACAGGAGAATTTAGGGTTGGGATAGCCACAGGGGAAAAGCCACGGCATTCTGTCCCATAAAATTTAAAATTTATTTACTAACCAGGACGAGTGCAGTGGGTGGGTAGCAATTTCTGTTCTACAACATACACATGGCACATGCCATAGAGATACACCCCCACCAGTCAAGGCCTTGGGTCCAGCTGTGAGTGCCACGGTAGCCTCGGGGCACCAGGACTCCCCACAGCTGGACAAAGTGCCTGAGCCTTGGCTTGGTGTCCTGGCTTGCACACAGTGCTTCCACCTTGGGCTCAGCCTTCTGCAGTGAGCTAGGCTCCTGAGGAGGTCTTCCCATCACGAGGCTGTTGGTTTACCGATTTATTGCTTTCTAACCTGGACGGTCAGCCTAAATTTCCAAAAGCATTGCTGGTCTGTTACCCCAGGAGAAATACCTTTGAAGGACAAATACCTTTGACTTTCTCCGTATTTGAAGCCAGCTCACTGTTTCTACACGGGTTTCTCTCACCTTCTGCTATCCCACCCTGAATGTGTGATGAGGATGGAGTGTTCTTAAGAACACATTTGTGTTTCTTGGTCTCTTCCCCATGCACACCTAAAGCATTAAAGGTGGGCAGATGTAGTTCAGAGGTTCTGGATAAGGCTCCCCCATAAAAATTAGTGCTTGGTTTATTTTCCTAGCACATAGCATAATCATCTAACGAGTAAGAGCCAGGCAGATGTAGTCGAGGTCTCACTTATGCCATTCATGTTTTCAGGTAAGCTTAAATACATCACACAAAGGAAAAAAAAAAGTATTCTTACCAAGTAGGAAGTTATAAAAATAAAATGCTAACATTATACTGACACTTAACAAATGGGATTCACATCAGCATAAGATTCAAAAATGTTACACATAGTGCATATAAGAACAAGGAAACTTTATAAATGGTCCACAGTTCACACAGACGTTTTTCTGTGTGCTGGAAAATACATATTGATTTTGGATTATGATTTCCACTTAGCAGAAGGATAAAGAATAAAAAACACAACCATTACAAATTTGATTTTATGTAAAAATCAATAGTTGTAAGATACGACACATGAGCCACAGTAATGATATATAAGAAACAAATTTTAACACTTCGCAAAGGTTTATTATTTTAGTCACAGTCCAAGACAGGCACTGTCAAATAGGAAAAAAACTATCAAAATAATTTGAAGGATTCTTAAAAGCCTGCTCTGAGAACTCAGATCCGTGCTTAGCTCTGGTAAGTTATAGGACTGTACCTCTTGAATCTGCATTCTCACTGGCCCAATGTTATTTAGAAAAGGAAAGTTTTAGACCAGACTACCTTGTTATATAACCAGTGCTACTAAAAACAAAGGTCAAACACGTTAAACATGTTAAGACCGAGTCATCTGACAATGTGCATTCATACTCCTAAAATGTGGAGTATTTGCCCATGAAGCCACACCTTTTTGTTAAAGTGGTTAGACAGCAGTGCCTGATTTAAGAGCAAAACAGGAAGAACAGAGCCAAGGTGAAGAAGTCCAGGCAGAAGAGCAGCACGTTGACTAGGTGTTACCAAGGGAAAGGACTAAGCAGAGCAATGCAGGACCTAGCACAGCTCTGTGCAGACTTAAATACATGCAGCCCCTCAGAGATTTCAAAGATAAAAGGTACCAACTCAGAGACGGGCTGAAAATACACGTACATATTGTATTGTGTATACACTGTATAAGTATTACCTGTGTACATTTCTTTCCTCTGGAAGGGGGACTTGTGAGCGTATATGTTCCTTAAGAAGCTCCAAGCATTTTTGATTTGAAGAAGTCCTGCAGCCTGGAAGGCTGGGACAACAAGATCTCTTCCTGCCTCACAAGGGCCGCTCTCACACATAAATTCATTCATCAAAACAAGCTTAGACTCGCAGACCACAATTATCACTCCCCAGGAACCTTTTGCTGACTGCATCGTCTTCTTGTATGATGGTGGTTATACTGCTGTGTAGCCTGATAGGTGACCTGGCCTTGTGCAGAATTTCTAGTCTGTGCCTTCCTTGTTCACCAGACCAGAATTAGGAAAATACATTAATACTTCTGAAGAGAAAGCCGAATTGCTTTCAATTTTCAACTTAAATTCCTGTGTCTTAATAAGGTCTATATGGAAATTATGTTTGTAATATTGAAACATCATAAACATATAATAAGTGGGCTTTTTTCTAATTGTCTGCAACATAATCATTTTTTAACAATTAATATGAAACCAAATAAATAAAAAAATAACCATAATTATGTTATTGAAACTGCAATAAAAGAATTCAAGAGACTGAAAATATATGCAAACAATACATGGAGCAGAAATGCAGATCCCTGACATAATTGTCAGGTTGCATCAAAATGGAACCGGAGGCACGCACCACGAGTATAACACCCTGGCAGCACCCCTGGCGTGCAACCACCATCCCCAGAAATTTTGTCTTCACAGCACATGACCTCCTACAGATGAGGGTAGGCAGAGAAAAGGTGCCACAAATGGACAAAATGTGGAGAAAGTCTGCCAGAAGAGCAAAGGTGAAACTTCTTATTTGCTCAGTTGCTTTGGCCAGAGTCCTGCACTTCCAGCTCTGAGCACTTTGATGCTGAAACAGAGGCTGAAAAGTCTAATTTTCTCCCTCAGAATTTGTGGACCTTCAACCCTCCCTCAGAATTTGTGGACCTTCAACCAGTACTTGCTAAATGAGGTACTTAAGGTCACCCCAGAGAAGCCCGCCTTTCCCAAGCACGCACAGAGGGTGCTGAAAAGCTAAGCACAGAGTAAGCTGTGCATCATGTCCTTAGCTACTGAATTATTTCTGAGTAGTACTGAATTCTGAGTCAAAGAGGTCAAGGTTTAGGAAACTCCAAATAGCTTAAATTATCTGCTGACAAGTTCAGTTTTACTTAAAGTGCAAGCAAGGGTACTATATACAACACAGGACCTGTACAGGGCCTTCAGCTTTTATACACTGTAATTTCCTGAAAGTAAGGACCATTCAAATATCCATGCACAAGGTGGGGTTTTTAATCTTTTTAAAAGTTCCATTGTTAGGTCTAAAATTGTTCAGAAATGTTTTTCCTTTAAGCAATTTCTAATGGCTGTCACTATGATTTAAAGTCTTCTACAGAATCTTTCACATAAGGTATGGCTGCCTAAATTACTTTGGACCTAATTTTAGATAAACTGCTATAGCAAGTGTTGAATAAATGCATGAGTAAGCAAAGAAAAGCAAAACAGATATTTAGCATTTGTGACTGGTGTTATCTTTCCAGAGTATTTGAATAGAAGTAGTTTAGGTTTGTTAATTAGGTTCCACACAAAAAATTCATGTTCAAAGACATTACATTGCATTCATCATTTCTCTAAAAGGCCTGTCATTGCATTACCACTGGCTAAAAAAAACAACCTAACACAGATCAATGCCAGATGCATTTTCTCTATAAGATACTTTCTCATCCCTTGGCACAGTAACGGCAAGTATGAGGGGAACTCTCAGGACGAGCATACATTTTAACCAAGATTATTTTGCTGGTGAGAAAAAACTACCAGAAAAGCACTCAAATAAAAAAGATGCTGTGTTAGAAAAATATAATTACTCCACAGTCATATATATTGAAATTGTACCTGTGAGGTATTCTTCTGTGCCGGTCTTTGTGTTAATAAAACTTCAAGGAGATTGTTCCGCGACAACTGTGTTTTTCAGTCTGTTGTGTTAACATTAAAAAAAAAAAAAGCATCAATAATAAAATAATAATGATAAATAATAAAATTTAATAATAATTAAGTTCTGGCATAATAATAAAATGTTCTGGCATGAAATCTTTTAATTTGACGGAGGAAAGGAGAAGGAAGAACCAAGCAAGTGGACAGAAACATTGAACTCTGAGGTCTTTGGACACTCACAGGTTCCCTGAACTGTCACCCTGAGTTAGTTATCAAGTATTCAGCTCAAGGCCACTATGGCATAAAAATGTATGTTCCTAGACCAAGCACATATAACATAACAGGTGACTAAAAAGGACTCTTTACTTTAGTTACAGGGTCACAGATAGATATTATTCCCCTTATTTTCATTGTCAGTTTAATTTCACCCTTTATTTTATCCAGTCAAAACCATAAGAATCACATAATTTGTACAGGAAATCACACAACATCCAACTTTATCTAACTTTTGCCAACCACTGAAAATTGCTTTTTAGAGCTATCATTCTGCTTGGCCAAATCCCTTTGAAATCAATGGGATTTTCAGAGCAGCGTGACTGACAGATGGGGCCCCTAATCAATAGGGAGGGCAAATTTTGAATACAGATTAAAGGAAAAAAGGTCATAGGTCACAAGATGAACAATATTAAATACTCTACATCAGGCATTTTTTTTCAGGTATCAAATGTACCTAAAAAATCAATTAAAAGAAAAAAAATCATGCCTTCTATAAATAAAGAACAGCTGCATTTACTGTCTAAGCCGTGTCTCTCGTTTGGCTGAACTGAACTGCAGTTCAGCTCACATCGTACAAACACGGATGGGTCGCGGTGGTGACACAAACCTCACCTTGTAACTCCTTGTCATGAGCTGGTTTCTGATTGTTATCAATTTAAGCCTCCCGAAAGCTGCTGTGATGCTGGTTACCAGTGGCAGCACAGCTTCAAATGGCAGCTCCGCATCAGCAAGGCTGGGAAAATATGCGTCTGTGGCCTTTCAGCGCGTCTTGCGATGAGAGCAGTGGATAAGGAGGGAAACGCCTCGGCAGGGGAGAAGTAAGCTCTACATAGAGAGAAGACTGGTTTCATCCACACCTTGTTGTCACAGTGCCTCTGCGAATACCCTAATGCCAAACGGTGTCCCAGCAACACCGTCCCTCCTTTGGAGGTGTCCTGAATTCAGTCCAGCAGGGATGCAACAGAAATGCTCTCGCTGGCAGTTTACCTCCAGTAATGGGGATGACCAACATCAGCAACAATTCCTGCTTGGGGCAGCTGAGCTCAGGCAACCCATACTCCGCAATGCCATGGGGAATGTCATGCCCCAGTTACCCACTCATGCATACCTTGGGGCTATTAAGGTTATACTCAAACTCATCAGACACTGATCAAGGGTACTCGGGGGTGACGAGTCTTCTGCAGTCTCCCAGCTTGAAAAAATATTGCTGGTTTTGCACATATTGCAAAATACAAAATAGACCACCTTGCAACCATCCAGCTGGGAATTCCTGTACCACCAGAACGGGAATGGACATCACACCGCTGGGTAATCAGTGATGTGAAGCTTGTTTTTCACAAGTAGGAAAATGACAATTTTGCAAACATCATCCTCTTTACTTTGATATTTTTATTAATAAAACATTGAGATCAATAAGGAATATTACACATATAGTGATCATGGGTGTTTATAGAGGACAAGAAAGCATGCCTCCTGGGTACATTACGGCTCTACACTATTTGCCAAGGATGTATGAGGTTGTAAAAACGTTATTTGCTCACACAAAACCTCCAATTACAGCAATCATTGACTTGCGGATTCCAGGTTGCTGTGCCATGATCTGTAGTAATCATTTTTTCCAAGCTCCAGGGAGATAGCACTACCAACCTCTGTTCCAAGGTGAAGTCTCCCTGCCAGACTGATACAAATTCCTGACAGTACAATCAAAGTAGCCTTTCACTTCTTGTAAATAGTTGCCATGTGAGTTGGAATAACCCCATGATCCCACCAGGGAAAGAAATGATGTGCATCCATATCACTGTAGCCTTCAGAGGTGTGGATGCAGGTGCAGTGCCCCCGGCCATCCAGCCCTGAGAATTTCAGACTGCGGCTGGTGGGGAGCTGAGCCAACTGGGGCTTTCACCTTGGCTAAGTTTTGGACTAAGTTATAAGAACAACAGAGATAGCTGGCACATGCTTTTTATGGAGTTGTATGGTAGGTATATACAAGGATTGCACATGAAACAAGCAAGGAGGATGAAAGATAAGTTCTGCAGCAAGACTTGTGGATAAGAGGCACCCTTAAGAGCATTCCTGGATGTAAACATGACTTATGTTATCTACGAGCGTGCTGGAGGCCTGCAGTGCAGGTGCTGCCAGGGGTTCCCACACCTGATGCTCTCAGAGGGGAGGCCTCAGGGAACAGTGTAGGACAGCATAGTACCCATGGCCAATCCCACCTGCATGGGAGCTGTGCTCCAGCAGATTAAGGCACTTCATGATCAGTGTGCTGGTGTCACAGAACATTTCACTCTCAGCATAGCCACAGGGAGCATGACATAATGAGCACTCATATAAGAAAAGGCTTTCTCTGACAAACTGGTCAGATCCTCCTCGGGCGGTTGGGTTCTGATTCATCACTCTCTGCTGCTCTACCTTTGTAGCAGAGCAGCTTTAATTTAAAGCAATTTAATTCCACATGGAAAACTAGTGCGATACATAAATAAATCAAGAGCTCTGTATTTACATAAAGACCAATATCCTCAGCCAACAAAAACTGGAGTGGTTATGTTGAAGTCAATGAAGTTGTACTGATTTACACTAGCTCAAGCTCTGCTCTAATATGTTAGAAATAATGGTCTAAAGCCTCAGATAATGTGTGCCAGAACAACTCCGTCAAACTTGTACATCGACTGAGGATATGACCTTTTATTGAAATAGTATCCTAGAATTCCCCTTTGGTTTGTTTAAAACATTGAAAAACAGTAACCGTGTTGTTGATTGGTATGCTACTCACCCAGAGGCACAGTAGTTCAGATGCTGCATGTCATGTGGCTGCAGTTTGTACCCAGCAACACAGCAAAAGTATTCAGAGCAGTGACAGAACGGGTAGTAAGGAACTAAACCTGGCCTATGGCAATCCCTCATTGTGCATCTCTCACTTTGCCAAATTTCAGAGTGAATGCTGCATATGGATTTTGCCCTCTGGAGCATGAAGTCCCATTTTCATTGTTGTTTGTTTTTTTTTTCCTTTACCTCCAATAAGTATTTCTTATGGCTCAGGTGCTTTATAAAGGATGGGGAAAAAGAAATGTGAAAATATGAAATTGAAGGTTCAGTGAATTTCATAAGCTTTTATCAATTTTTGAGGTCTCTTTGTTTAGCCTAGTTTCTGAGCAGAAGATACCTTAAGTCATAGGCAGGTACACATATACTTTTTCAAACTCTGTAGGTGAGCTGCCATTGCTCAGAGATGGGAAAACTAAGTACCAACTATCCAGCCCATTTTTCTCCACTCTGTACTCCTTAAATCTCCATGTGTTATGATGACTGTTATTACCGAATTAGTGCAGTCTCTAACAATGCATTAGACACTTTACAGAAATTCGAGCCTTATTCAGAAATAGCATACGATCTCAGGCATACTGTCTGCAAATGCACATGCATGGGGATAAATTCGCATGACTGAGTTCAGTTATCTTGGACTCAATGGGATTACTTATGTGAGCAAATTAACTCAAAAATTAAAGGTCTTTGCACTGTTAAATTTTGAGTTTAATCTCAAAAGTAAAATGTTGATCTCTTAAAGTCAAAAAAAGGATTGAGGACATTGAGTTTAGTGGTTATTTTACCCCAATGGCAACAGATGGGCAGGTCCAGGTAATGGAAATGCTAAATAAAATAAATGAAGAAGACAAAAAGAAGGTAAATCCAGTTGTTCAGCTGAGGCATAGGATTGTTTTGAAGATCCAGTTGAATCCAGTTAAATTTTCTATTGTTGTTTTTCTTCTTGAGGAAATATAAATTGCAGCTAATATATGGGAGAAGATAAAGAAACCAGAAGAGTCCATAGTAAGGGCTCTTTTGTGTCCACCAATATATAATAGAAGGATTTGTAAGACCTGAAATCTGTGACAAGTCAATGCCAATCGAACCAGTGAGGGGAAGCAATTCTAAGGATAAGGAGGCATCACTAAAATGACTCAATAGTCAGTAATTACAGAAACGACCTTGCTTATGCATGTCAGGGAAATTTGAATCCCTCTACCAGCTTCACTTAAACTGTACTGATTAAGCAACAAAGGAACAACCTACTGGATCATAACCATTCAATTTTTTCATGGCTTTATGGGATACATTTGAATGATTGCTTTCATACATAAAATCCTAAATGCATTTGAAACCAGAGTTGACTGAACAGAGCTGGAAGATGGTTTTGGAAGAATTAGTAACACAGACCATGTTTTAATCCCATAAAATTTGAGAAGCTTAGAAATCTGCTCTCGTACCTTTTTTTGTTTGTTTGTTTGTTTTCAGAAGAAGAAATAAACACGGCATTAAAATCTCTGAAACTGATGAATGCTTGTGTTGCCTCTCACAGTTAGACTTAACTTGGCATATCTACACTTCATGCTTGAGTGTAAGCTGGTAGTAATTTTATCTATGTTGTACCTGTATAATGCAAAATTATGATTGCTGCATGCTGCATTCCAATTTACTTTGATTCAGTAAGACACAACATATGGCCATATTATGCATTAACTGCTGTAAAGTGGTATTGCTGGGAAGATACATTGCATGGAAAGTGTTTGTCTCCCATCACAGAGATCCAGTCCACCACAAGCCATAACAAATACCTTATGCTTGATGCTTTGACATACTGATGGATTTTGTTACCAGCTTGGAATCCATCTGCTAATCAAGCCATATTACCAATGAGAGGTGTCTGTAGTAGGTTCTGCTGTATACTACGGAGGGTCACAGGGTGGGAAAAGTCTTCAGAAAGGTAAAAGAAGAGCTAGGAACAACAGAGTTGCTGTGATATGCACATTTGTTATGTACTACATTATCTGCTTTTTTTTTTTGGTCTTTTAACAGTCCTTGTGTCTATATTTTTCTTTCTTTTCACTCTCTTGTTGGTGTTACCTTAGTCTTAATTTAATTGTTTCTCTCTGGACTTTGCAGCTTTCCCAAGCAGTTTGTAAATCAAAAGAAGGTCATGCTGAACTCTTCCACTCCTTAAACCCACAGGACACTAAGTGCAGTTTTTTAATTACAAATACATGGGGACAGGCTCCACTCTTGAGTCCAGTCCCACTGTAACTACTTTTGACAAGAGAAATTTGTTGTTAAGAACAGGAATATGCTCTTAATGACTTTCTGGAAGCATGTTGTTGACACTGACAAGTCCTCAATCTAGAAACCTTATATTTTCCAAATACCAACAGAAGACTAGAGCCTGAAAGAACATGCATTTCCATGACTAAACTGTCAAGAGAGACAGTCCTGTGAGTCAGGCCTTAGCTTGACTGTGCCGTGCTGTCTGAGTTTGTGCTGTGGACAGGTTATTGGGGGACGGGGGAAAATGTCCTTGCCCTCCTATCCCATCCAAAAATAACCCAGCTATGTATAAACCAACACCCCCAAAACCTACAGTTCTGGTGAAGCAAGGAAGAAAAATAGAAGAAAAAAAAAATCAATCAATACACCAAAATCAAAAAGTAAACCATTCCCTTTGTTCTCAGTTCTGTGGGTGCAGGTGTACCTATTAAAAGATAATCCCCAATTGTTCCTTCCTTTGACAGGCTGATATGTGTGAGGATTTAGACTGCAGAGAATGAAAATGTCACACATACCTTTAGGCTTTTTCTGTATAGCTGAGTTTGATGTGATTTGATGGCACAGGGCTGGTTTAGAATTATCATAGTCGTGTTCAATACCTGACCTCCCAAGGACTTGCTGGTGGCCCAAAAGCACAAAGTAGGCTGTATACTCTCTCTTTTACTGCTGCCTGTCACTTTGTAACTAGTAGAAAAAAGTATACTTGTAGATATTTAAAAAATAGTTTATTTGCTTATGATTTTGATATTTATTAAATGTCAACAAGCAATAAACCAAAAGAATTAGACCTCTATTTTGTAAGATAAAACAAGGAAATTTTTTATTGATGCTCAGCTTAGATGGCTGGTTTATATTGGTATGCAGGGGCATGACAATTTTTGTTCTTAATAAGCACGGCCTACAGTTTACTTCAAGTTAGGAAAGTATTCCTTCCTGGGACACGGTCATTGCTTTACCCAGTTCCAGTTTACTACATTTAAGATAAGTCTTGCATATATCACTAGTAGAAAAATACATTCTTTACTCTAATAAGCCCTGTCTTTGCTTGTAATTATAACCGTCCAGGTTTTGAATCTTAGTCATATCATGCCTCTAGCACAAACCAGGGCTCCAGTCCTGCAAACATATGCCCATGCCTCACTTTACATAACCTCACATATGCCTAAATTTACACAGCTAATCTGTGCCACTGAGCACAATTTTTCTGAGAGAAAAATTAAATGCATTCATTAGTATTTTGGGGACCTGGGATTCCTAAGAATCAGTCTAAGAACGATTTCAACAGTGAATGTAAGATATCTAAAAAGTAGAACAGTATTTTTAGAAAAGCATGCCTGAGCTATTGTGCAAAAGGCAGGCTCACAGATTCTTATCTCACAAAGCACTGCTGACAAAGATCATCCAACAACATTAGGTGGAGGAGTCTGCAGGGATGAAATGCTGTGATTACAAAAAGAAGGAGAGGGGACAAAGAAAAAGATGGGACAAATCAAATGTGTTATACTTGGTAAATTGTTTGGAAGCAAGCCATCTTTTTCTTACTGTCACCACCGGAATAAATGCAGTATGCTTTCATCTGTAACGGTGTTTTCAAGTCTGCAAAAAAAAACATTTACCCACACAGTTGCCAAAATTATTACTTAGGAAGAAAATTGGGGAAACAGCAATAGCACAATTATAACTGTTCGCTCTGCACTGACAAATAACAACTATCTAATTGCCATCACTGAGTTTGAACAGAGCGGAGGCTTTTTAAACAAAGAGGGCCGACTTCATCACCGGTGAACGCTGGCCTTGCAAGCCTGCTTGCCATTCTCCACTCCTCTCCCTAGGGCCATAGTCAGATGATTTATTTATGCACAGCTTGTTTGCACAACTGGAGGTGCTGAGCTGTGAAAAATTGCAGATAAACATTTGGGGGTTTAAATTATGGACATCTCCTCTAAGGTACTTTAGATAGATAAAGTTAACTTTGTGTGAGCGGATTTTCAAAGCTACAAAGAGCTTCTGCTGAGTGTCTGAGGGAGTCACATGTTTTCATCTGATTTCTGCCTTCAAAGTTTTTTTTGTGTTTGGGACAAAAAATTATCTTCTGCCAAGACAGTGTACCTGGAGTGACACATCCTTCCCCAAAGTTTATTACCTCCCCTTGTAAGAAGTAGCCAAAAGCTTTTAGCATCCAAAGGTTATTTGGGGAATAGTATGAAAAAAAACCCTGTATCTCTGAGCCAAATCCTAAAAGACAGCTACCCACACAATAGAAGTCATTGTTCCTGAATATTCTTCAGGAACTGATGCATAGATCCTATTTTTTAAGAAAATCTGCCTTTTTCAGCAGTCAGTACTATTATGGTCATTGCTTTCAGGAACCACCTACCCCACAAAATAGAAAATAAAGTAATGAGTTGAATGTGTCTCATCATTAAAAACAGTAAAAAAATTTGGTGCATGGTTTCATATCAAACTATTTCCAGGTATTACAGGTTTTAAGACCCTGCTCATCATCCCTGATTTCTTTTCCATCCCAGGTGAGCAGTGGTACTGAGAAGTCTTAAAAAAATTGTTAAACAAAATGCTTGAAATTTCCTCAGGGAGAAAAAAAAAAAAAAGAAAAGAAAAAGTTCATAGTGCTTATAGAGTGACTTTGATTTGAATACTTAATTATAAATTTGGTCATTCAGGTAGAGGCGTTTGTCTTTAAAAGGCTTGGGTTCCATTCATTTTGACATTGATCACTTTCCCCTCCACATTCTCTTAGATCATGCAAAGTTTCACACTTAACAATGAAAATTGTACTGCACAGCACATTAAGTTGCTTATTTTCTATTAGGTGATATTGCTTCTCTTTCAGCTGTGAAATGTCACAGTCTATTTCCTCACATGGATAGAATAGATGCCACTAGGAGGAAAATATTGACTCTTATCTCTGCAAATATGTTTTAAAATATTTTGCCTTTGACAAACATACAGCTGAACTAAATTAATATTTCTGATAAAGCTACAAACACAATGCTGCAAACGTTTACTAAAATGAGAAGTTTTACTCTTATGCTTGTGCATAATACGCACTATAAAATGGTTGCAAAACTGGACCTAAAACCTTACACATTTGGAAAGATTGCACTGTTTTACCATCAAGGTGCATAAGAGTCAGACCAGACAAACTTAGAGGTTGTTTGCTAAACACCTGAGGGAACAGATTGACAACGCAATGAGAGAGAAAAAACTCTTGGATGTATTGTGACTGTTGTACGGCTGAGTAAAAAAGTTTAACACATTTTCTGGAAATTATATGGGATGGCACTAAATTAATTCAGTCCTTAGTTTTTAAATGTATCAGTCAAAAGTAGTCCCAAGGTGAAAGCATACTTGTGGCTACTGCTTCCTGACTGATTCTATAATGCCACGATTGGATATAGCGATGTCAAAATTTGGCCTTGCCAGAAATCCAATGTGCACTTGGCATATCCAAAATGTCTGGCGATATCTACATGGCTTAGATATGACAATCCTCATCAATCACCAGTTTAAAATAGTGCCACACTAATCACCCCCCTGATTCTGACAATTTCTTTTAACCTAACGATTTACATTAAAATGATTGCCTGTGGAAACTGCTGAGCATTAGCTTCTGCAAGTTATTTCAAGTATCTTGTGAAGATTGGCACTAAATGTAAAAGATGATTACTACAAATTCTGACTTAATGATAGCCTGTCTTCAGAGTAGAAACAAAACAGGGTTTGTATGGGTGGTTCTGTCTCACAATTGTTTATACTGGCATTTTTTCAATATATTTACATGAAGCAATAAAAATGAAACTTGGCTTGCTGCAGTATTCAATTTTGATTAAAGACATGGTGATTGTCATGAAATAGGAGTAACCTGAAATTGAAATGACCTTTTCAATAGACTGTGACTCTTCAGATAAAGACAGTTTTGTTTGCATCACTACTTTTCTCTCTAAATCTCAGTACGTTATTGCTAGCCTACAAAAAGAGACCTCTTTTGAGTAAAGCAATACCCACAATTACTTATTGGTGATTTGTAAACAAGGATCTTTTTCACAATTTCTTTTCTCAGTATGGAACTGACCACAGAATGAAAATCCATTTCACAATAAATTTTGAGGAATTTAAGATGTTTTCCTTCCTGACTCTAACAAAAATCAATTCTGCAATCATTTTTAGAAAAAAAAATGAGTTATTCTAACTGTCACCTTTACTCCGTGCTTGAAAGTTCTTGGTTTCTTCCTCTGTTGCTCTTTACTTTGAACTGACACAAAATTTTCACAAAATCTTCAGATAAAATCCCATTTAAAACAAATTAGTTGCTGTAAAACCTCATATTGCTATTCTTTTTCCATCCTCCTCCTCCTCCACCCTGTTCCTAAGAAAAAGTTCAAGCATCCTACTGAAGAATAGAGCTGGGCAGAATTTTTCTGTGAAGTGTTTCATTCCAGTAAAAGGTTGAGTATTGAACAAGGAAATTTTGATTTTGAACAGGACAACAATTATTTTGTATAATCTTACAGTATTTTATGAGACAAATCTCTACATACAAACCAGCTAACTGAAAATTCTATGGCTTTTAAGTTTATTTCCTTCATACAAAATGTACCTCAGGAGTCAATACTGGGGCCAATCCCTTTCAGCTTCTTCATTAATCACGTGGATAATCGGACTGAGTACACCCTCAGCAAGTTTGCAGGTGATACAAAACAGGGAGGAGTAGCTGATATGCCAGAAGGTCATGCTGCCATCCAGAGGGACCTTGACAGGCTGGACAAATGGACTGACAGGAACCCCCTGAAGTTCAACAAGGCAAAGTGCAAAGCCCTGCACCTAGACAAGAATAACCCCAGGTACCAGAACAAGCAGGGGGCAGGAAGGCTTGAAAGCAACTTTGAAGAAAAGGCCCTGAGACTCCTGGTGGACAACAAATTGACCATGAGCGAGCAGCATACCTTAGTGGTAAAGGTGGCCAACAGCCTCCTGGACTCCATTAGGGGGAACGTTGCCAGCAGCTTGAGGGAGGTGATCCTTCTACTCTCCTCAGCCCTGGTGAGATGCATCTGGAGCGCTGGGTCCAGTCCTGGGCTCCCCAGAACATGAGAGACATGGAGCTACTGGAAAGCGTCCAGTTAAGGGCTGCTACAATGATTAAGGGACAGGAGCATCTCTCCTATGAGGAAAGGCTGAGAGAGATGGGACTGTTCACCCTGGAGAAGAGAAGGTTCAGGGGGATCTTATCAATGTGTATAAATTATTGATGGAGGCAAGTAAATAGGACACAGTCAGAGTCTTTATAGTGGTGCCCAGTGGCAGGACAAGAGGCAATGGGTACAAACTGAAATACAGGAAATTCCATTTAAACACAAGCAGAAACTCTTTCACTGGTGGTTGAACACTGGCACAGGTTTCCCAGAAATGTTGCGAAGTCTCCATCCTTGGAGATATTCAGACACTGACCAGACACTGTGCTGAGCAGCCTGCACTAAATGATTCAACTCTGAGCAGAGGGGTTGGACCAGATGATCGCCAGAGTTCCCATCCAGCCTCATCCATTACATTATTCTGCAAAGAGAACCAGGTTGTGTGTCAAATGCAAAGTCAAGTGCATTACAGTGTGAGTGTCTCGTAACAAAAGTAAAGCTTGCAAAACAAGCCCTCTTTCTTTTAATATGTGACTTTTGTCTGTTTTCCCTGGTGATCTTCAGAATTGTACTCTTTCTTGGAGATTCGGTTTATGAGTGTTACCCACTGTGAATCAAGAGCATGTGCTTTCCTCTAAGTGACAGGTTGTTATTTAGACTTTCTCAATTAGCTGACCTGTTCCTTCTAACTCTGCAATATCAGCAGAGAAATATTTAGAAAGGAGCCAAGGGCAGGGAGACAGACCCTTTTGTTCATCTCACTTGTGGGCAATCAGTTCACCCAGGAGCTGTCATCCAAAGTCAATCCACTGGCTTTACAAAGTGCATGCAATCTCAGAATTGTTTCCTTAGAGGATGCTGCATCTAGCAAACAAATTGGAATGAAGCTTATTCACCTGTGGGCCATTATAACAACAGTGGCAGCTTGGTAGGGCAAGAAACATACAGCCAATTTAATCTGCAACTAACAGGCTAAATCTATTCGCACGGGAGAGAAAGAAGGAAAAAAAAAAAAAAAACACCCAACACCCAGGAGCTAAAGATTAAAGACAGAAATGTCTCATAGGAAAAAAATTTCTTTCTCTGTCTCTGAAAGAAGGACCCATTTTTATTTCTGGTGGTTGTTTTTTTCTTTTTTTTCCCCCCGAAGTTCTCTTGTTTCTTTGCCCCAATGTGCTCTCTAAATCGATTTACAGCAATGGCTGAAGACCATCAACACTCCTTCTTTATTTGCAGGACGTCAAGGTGCATGCAGGTTCACTCCAGGCTACCTGGAGGGAAAAGGCAGTGGCCTGTGCAATAAGCAGACATCCACAGAAATACTTTAGGCCTTCACAATCCTCTTGGGGGGAAGAAAAGCTTCAGGCTTCTTCAGCCTAGGAGAAGAGCATACCTTCAAGCCTCAGTAGCTCTGTGCTAAATACCACATAGAAAGGGAGATCCTCTGAGAACTGCCAAGGGAAAAATAATGGGAAGGATGAAAATCATTGGGAGAACTGCTATGAATTTATGTTTGTCCTGGGTTACAATCTTATGGCCAGTTATGACATATTGCTATTTTCTACCATCTGTGGCAGAAATCTTGACTAGTAGCATCTAGCAGTTCTGTGACCAGCATAACTCTACAGGTATGCTTCCAAACCTTCCTCTTCAGATGTTAACCACTCTAATTCCTCTGGTCAAAAGTTTCCAACACCGTTTTGCAGTTATTTCTGGGTAACATGATTTCTTTATAATGCAACACAGGCTGTGTTGCTTCAAGGATGAAGCAATTTAGTACATTCTATCCCACATTAAATGGGAGAAGAGGAACAGCACCCATAGCATGTGATCTGCTTTGGCACACCAACTTGGCACCTTTTTGCAAAGGAAGAACCCCTTACCCATTTATATCCTGTCATCCATCCAGCAGAGCAGGAGTTTTCAGTTGCATTTCACTTTCCCTGGCTGTCCTCAGACATATACGTTACGACATACAAGGCGCATAATTGCATTTTCCTTGTTTTACTGGCATTTCTAGTCTCATACTGACATCAAAGGCTGAACATAGCTACAGTGAAAAAGCCAGTGAAAGCTTGGTACTGAGCAAACTGGTCTCAACATGAAAAGGAATCATGGAAACCATGCTTTGGGGTTAAATCTCTCCCTCACAAACTGATGCATGGGAAACTACAATGAAAAGGAGAAGTTTACATGTAACGTGTCTGTTTAAAAGGCTCTTAATTATTTCCATTCAGTCTGGACATTACCTTTCAAACATCTTTATTTTCTCTATGTTCTCTATTTTCACTGCAGAGGACCAAATGAAACGTCCCACGATGTATCTCAGTACTTCCATAAATAGGGATCTCTCTGGGGTGACAAAAGACTTTTTGATTTCCATTCCCTCTCTATCTACTTTCTAATAAACCGAATATTGTTCTTCTGACACTCTGCAGCATGTTTTAGGATACAAATTTCCAGGCTTCTGGAAAGCATAACATCCCAAGGGCTTTGGTCTGGGCTATCCCATGATCCCACCTGCTCCATCAGCCTCTTCTGCTATCTCACTGCTTCATGCTTCACTGGCTTTGCCTGATATCTTGCATTGTTTCCAAAACACTTCCAGTATTCGTCGTGTTGAATAACAACTCTTTATTATAGTCATTGTGCATACCTCTGTTTTTCTGTTTTATACTACGTTTGTTACAATCTAGGATGCAAGCTGTTTGGGGATGTTAAGGGAAATACCTTTTTTTTAGATTCAGTTGTGTGTTTTGCAGATCATATCCCTGGGCTCTCACTGGATATGTTGCTGATATATCCCTGTGGCAATTTTGCCTTTTTGTGCTTCTGGAGCCTCATGTGGAAATGCTAATAACATCTGAGTGAGCCCTTTAAATTTTAACAGTATAGGAGCCTCCTATAAATCAAACTAAGTATCTACTCAAATATGTTCCTCAAAAACTCTCTATGATTTTAAATCAAACAATGTAATTTAGAAGTAAAGTTCTGCCTGATAATAATATTTCAGAAAATACACAGGTTTTTTTTGACTAATAGATACAAATTACCCATCATTCTAAACTTGATATTAATACTAATATTAGTATCACACCACTGAGATGAACTCCCCGCTCATGAAGTGTTATCGTTGCAGACATCTGGCAAATTGGTTGTTAACTTCTAACACAATTGATATGCCTTTTATTATTACAATATTCTGTTTCAACAAAAGAGTGCCCATTTCCCAGTGATGAACCATTTTAATGATTTTATGTAGAAATGCAGCTAATGAAAAATAATGACAAGGGACTTCTGAATTCAGTTTTCTATTCTCCATTCCAGCAGTACTCATTACAATATCACAAAATTATATCTTATGAAGATGACACACAGGTACACTTCAGTCTCTGTTTCAGGCTGCCTACCATAAAAAGGAAAAATTATGTTAGTATCAGGAGAATGTCCTACAATGCTTGGCTTGTCCAGCAAATAGAAGCATCAGAATAACTTATTCTTTCTATTACATTTGGCATATGTATTACCTGAAGCATTCCCAGTTACTGTTCTTTCTTGATATGAACATCCAAATGAGGAAATGAGAGCCCTAACTTCATCTAAATTTTAAAATCAGACTAATACTACTTCTAGGCTTGAGAATATGCATAAAACACCAGAAATACAACTGAAACCTCCAATTATCACTGTCACTCTGTTATATTTCTTTCTTGGGAACCAGCATGTGGCAATTATCAAAAAATAAAGTGGAATACAGTAATATAGAAATGTTCATGCTTGATCAGCTCAGTGGTCTATTTGGCTCAGTATCCTGTCTTTATTAGTGGTTAATGATAGATGTTTCCAAAGAAAGTATGAGGACTCTATGTCTAAGCTGTTTACCAGACACTTTTTCCTGTAAGATCTATCATTTAAGGGATGCAATTATATACTGAAGTATGAATGCTTATATCTCTTTTCTACCCTACTGCGTCTGCCACAACATGGAAAATGATTTGGCATTCATAGAGGGTAGAGAGATCAGCAACTTAACTGCTTTTCAGGTGTGGTTAAAAGCCAGGTTTTGATTCCTGTTACCAAGCCACCATAACTTTTGTGCTATGATGTGGCTTTGTTTTTTTTATTTTTATTTTTTTTTAAGTGTAAAACAACTGATGGGAAGGCACAAGATGCTGGAACAGCTTTATGGCAGTGCGCACCAGTCTGACACTTTCCAGTTGCAGGTTAGATTACCTAGACTTTTCTTAATTTACTTAATGTGTACTTTTCTTAATGTGTTGATAGATTTTAAATGCGCAGTTAATTTCCAATATCTATATTGACAATCTCAAAGAAAGAGATCTTCACATTTATCACTTTCTGTATGGAAATGCTCTGATTCTAGTATGCAGAAAAAGGCATCAACTGCTATTTGCTCCACCTGTACCACAGGTTTTTTTTTCCAGCAGGTGGGTGATAATTAACCTTTCTATTTATTTCAGCCAATTTAACTGATTCCAAAGTATGGTTCAGTGATCTGCTCTGTCTTGGATGGCATCCACATGATTTCAAGATAGAGAGACTTTTACTGCTTCCCAGTCCCACAGGATGGTAGCTGATTTTAATGAGCTTTTTAAACATTTTCCTTATTAGGTCAGTATTTGGTCTGTATTTTTTTCAAAGCATTCAGTCTTGGAACTTACAACTTAATTTATCAATTCGTTCCAGCCTGTCTTACTAGAGAGCTTGCAGGACTCTAAACACAGAGAGGAGGGAAAAAACAGCCTAGCATGATGATGAAGTCCAGCACTTTGCTGAATGGGCTTGTAAACGCAATAAAACCTGAAACAAAGTACTTCTGGAAAGTACGCAATTTGTCTGTGTTCTAGGAGGCACACAATACAGTCCAAGAGCAGTGTGAGTGGCATACTGTTCTGCACTGAAATAACGTCAGAATCTCACAGCAATCTGGTGGGGGTCCTGGAAAACATGTGGTGTGAGAGTTGTAAATTGAAAAGAAGAAAAACCTAGTGAAGAACAGAGAGAAATGACAGTGAATTCTCTCTTGCAATACAATATAGGTGAAATCCTGATGTGTGGGGGTGTGGAAGGGCTATATTTCTGGTGGGATTGTAAATGTTTCTTAGTACACACGGTGTAACTGCATATGTATTTTTATTCAAGACATGGCCTTTAAGCAAGCATATTTCTTTGTGGAAAGATAAGCCTAGGTCACTTATTTTTATGATGTTGGTATTGAACAAATGATCATCTGTGTTAAATTCACACTTAATAGTAACTTAAGTGTCATTTACTGTATCATCTGTAACAAAAAGTCTGTGCCAAAAAAAGTGTAACTGCATATGTATTTTTATTCAAGACATGGCCTTTAAGCAAGCATATTTCTTTGTGGAAAGATAAGCCTAGGTCACTTATTTTTATGATGTTGGTATTGAACAAATGATCATCTGTGTTAAATTCACACTTAATAGTAACTTAAGTGTCATTTACTGTATCATCTGTAACAAAAAGTCTGTGCCAAAAAACATTAATAAGCTAATTTTTTCTCTTTACTTTGTCAAATTAATTGACAGAATTCTATTTTGAATAATGCTGCAATTAAAGTTTAGTTGATACAGTGCAACATTAACATAAAGGCAGTTTTCTATGCTTGCTGTGACAGAACATAGGACTAACAAAATTAAAATGTGTACGAAATGTCATATGTTATTCTTTTAATACTGACACCCTATCCTGCCAACTAGCAAGTGCACTAACACTAGATCTTAAATCACACATAAGCTGAAGCAAATACCCTGCAGTCTAACCCATACCAGCTATATGCAATAAATTCTATTAACCTATATCATGTTTCTCTGAGGATAAATATCATCACACTATGAATCTTTTACTAAATAGGCATTTCAAAATTGCCAGGAAGGAGTCAACATTCTGAATCAGTCAGGACCACATTAGGAATTGTGATACAGTTCATTACTTGTGAGATGTTACGCAGCATTAAGACTTCCATAGGCTTAATTTGACATGAAGCCATCAAACTGTGTAAAATAAATTATAAGAAAACAAACTTCAAATACATTTACCTTCCAAATAGATCTGAATTGCGCACACATATTTTCCTCCTGAGCCTGCAAAGGTGGAGTGTGATGACAGATAGAATTTTAACGTAACAGAAAGAAATATCAACATTAACCCCTATTTTTTTCTTAGTCATTTAACTCACAATTAAATGTGAGGAAAAGAAACACTAAAACATTTTAGTGTAGCAGTTATTGCTACTGAAAAATGCAAGCACTCTTGGATATTTTTCCTATGCCAAGCTTATACAAAACCAGCACAAATTATGTGCTACCATTTATTTGGAGAATTCTGTCTTTTCTGTGTCCATAAATTACTGGTAAGAATTCAGAATGTTTCAGCCTTTATATAAATGTATTTTAGCCTTTGAATTGCTTGCAAGCTATGTTTGTGTTTGAAGCATTTTGTTCACGTGAAGCCTACATTCAAAGTTTATTTCCTTTAAACCCTTAAAGTACTAACCACCCTCTGAGCATGTACGAAACCACATTAGAGGAAGTGTTTCAGCTCACATCTCACTTTTTTTTTCCTGTTTCTAAAAAAGACCATCACAGGTGTCATCTTCAGTACTCATTGAACAACCAAAAGATACACATAGGACATATAGACAGAGTAATGCCAAAAATAGACAGTGAGACAGCTCTTTGTAGTCTGTGGAGGTGCAAAGGACAATGAATGAAGCCAGAGCCTTTCCTGACCCCTCTGGTTGGACACAGATATCATCTCTACGTATTCAGGTAAGTAAATGGTGTTGCTAATCTACAGAGGAAGGGACACAAAGATGAAAAACAAGCTGCTGTTCTAAAGAGCTGAAACCAGATCATTATAGTTTAGGCATGTACCTAACTTGTTACCCATAAAATCTCATAGATTCTTTAATCACTCAGTCTTTATTCTTGTCTGTTGTACTCCTTTCCTTTTGTTTCAGTTCATGCCCCAGTTCTGCAAAACCTCACAAAACTGTTGAATGTTGAACTGTGTTGAATGTTAAACCTTCTCAGGAGTCTCAATCACCTCAGTGGCGCTCTGCTTCCAGAACTGAAATACATTTTTGATATTCATAAGCCTGAAACTATAAACTTATACAGTTTGAGACAGGATATTCATTTATGCTTCAATCTGAGCATTGCTGTAACTGACCAAAATAAGTAATACATAATAGCATATGATATCATTTAAAAATATAACTAGTCAGATCAAGTGTTAGAGACCGGTACTTCAGGTGCTGAAGATTAAAAAACCCCAGAACAGTCTTTCTTGTTGAGCTTGTGCTGTGAAACTGATTATGTCTTTTGTCTGCAATGTATAGAATGGGTGGGAAAGGGGCAGTTTTGGGGGAGTCAGCAGGGCACAAGGCAGCCTGCAACGCAGCTCAGGCAATTTGGTTCTGTTGAAATCTATTGCAAATCTCCTTTGGCTTCCAGCAGGCTGGGATTTCACCTCCTGAGTTAATGGGAACAGAATGAAAACAAAGTACCCTGCCAGAATCACCCCACTCCTATCTGCACATCTGACTTGCTGTAGTCTGGAAATGAATTAAAGGAGAATTTTTTTTTTTTTTTTTTGATAGAGTTGCTGAGAGCCACATGTCATTCTGAGGTGGAATTGCTTGTACATGATTTCTAACTTCTCTTTTTGGTGTCATTTGAAGGATAACAGACTCCTGAAGTCTTCCCGTATTTATTAATTTCTCCTTTTCCGCCTGTACAAAGGAGTACTCTTTTGGAATAAAGAGGACCTGCTTAGGAAAGACAATTTTTATTGCTGTTTCTGATTTACTATGACAATGGATACACAGTCTTTAATGGAAAAGAAACTTTCTCCCCCTTCACCTTCTACCAGCATTAGTCTTGATTAGGCTTCTCTGTGTGTACAGCCCTGGTTTTTGGAAGAGTAATACACCATTCAGAGAAGGAATGAGGGGGTGTGCCTGTTTTCTGTGCAATAGCTTGCTAACCTACCATACGTTTCCTAATAACTCATGGGAGAGCTGATGGACAGCAGGATTAGCTGTGTAAGTGGTCTGAAAAAGTATTTGGAAGCCAAGTTTAAGGACAGGTGGCAAGTTCCATGCCTAGAAGGAACAGTCAGCCTCGTGAATGCAAGACTTTGCAAAATAGATGAAGTAGCTGTTCTGCAGAAAGGTGTCTGGTTACTCTGTGAAAATTAATATCAACAACACTGTGTTATTGCAAAAAGGGTAAAAGTCAATCTAGGGAGTACACACAAGACTATACTTTATACAGGTGATAACACAAGGTAAACTTTCTCTTTCATTCAACATTGGTAGGACTGCAGCTGAAATCTTATGTCCAATTTTGGGCACCACTCTTCTGGATAGACATGAACTAATTTCAGAGGTATTCCAGGGCAGGTCAAGAAGAATGAGTGGTGGTCTAAAAATGCAACTTCTAAGGAGAGTTCGAAGAAACTTTTTCTATTTATTCTGCAAGAGAAAAGTGAGGGGTTGTAGAATGACATTCATCAAATTTGTGAGAAGCTGTGGAAACTAAGGAGTAGTCTGCTCTCCATATCTGTGAGAAAAGGACAAGAAGGAATACATGACATGAGAGATTTAGGTTAGTTTGTAACAAAGATTTTCTACTCAGAAGATTGATTCACCAAGGAATCAATCCTGTGACCTTTCTATTGCTGGGATTTTTTGAGTGCTCATGTTAGACAGGCATCTGTCCAGCATGACAGAACAAGGACAGGTGACTTGGAAGAACCTCTCGTGTTCCATTCCAGATTTATTTCATAAAAATATTCATTTGTTTCACTTTTTTCATTATATTTTATTAAAATTCTGTAAACCTTGAATAAATAGAATCAGTGAAAAAGGCACAGGCTGAAGCCACAGTCCAGCAAAACAGATTTAAGAAAGCATTTGTACTTCACAAAGTAAAATGCTCAGGTGCTAACCAGACTTAAGTTTGACAGAAGTAGGGTAAAATCAAAATCAAGTAATGATAATAGTGCAGCTGATGGATTGGAAAACAAACATGAGTAGCAATTTTGCTTATGTCGGGTGAGCAATGACTCAATTATGTCCCTATTAGTATCCTTGAATAAATTATTAGTGAAGAATAGAGCCAGAGGCAATAATAGGGATTAGTGTGGGGAGGTGCAGTGCAATAGTAATTAGGATTCTATGTTTACTATTTTGTGTTGTGTCTACAGTATGACATCCAAAATGCAGTCACTTAGAAAGTATTTCATTCTACACCACATTTATAATATCATTCTCCCCACAAACAAAAGGTTTTTAAACTAGAAATGGGGAGACAATGACATCTTCATTTTGCATTAAAAAAAACTATATGACCTATTCACTTACCTGCTGTTTAAATAGGACCTTGAAAGGGATCTCCTTTCATTTTAAAGCCTATTTTTGCAAGCAAACTAAAATTGTGTGATTATAATAATAAATATCAGTATTGACTAATGATAAGGATGGTTTGCAAGCTGGAAGTTATTTTGCGTTCTTAGTTGTGGCACAAACACTTTATTGCAGAACCCCAGACATATTATGTAGCTCTAGCAAATATGTCTATCACAAATGTAAAATCTCACAAGCCACTTACTACATTTTATTTTAGCTTCCAAAGTGGAGTTTGAAACACTAGATTTGAAGTCTTTGAGCATTAAGGGAAAGAACAGTCTCTCAGTTCGAAACACCATTGCCAGTTCCCTCACCAAAAATATGAATTTAAAGTTTGAAAAAGTTTGGAAGCAGCTGAAGATTTGAACTTCACAGCTGA
>NW_009649036.1:638396-643630 GCF_000708025.1 Charadrius vociferus
AGATATAGGTTATTCTGCAGTAGATAGTATGTATTCCCATTGACTACGTCTTGTGGAATTAATTTGAAAGTAAATCACATGGGCAACCTTAATAAAAACAAATAAAATATTAATTAAAATATTTTTCTAAAGTTTCTAGCTTGGAGTTCTTTCTTTATACTTCTTAATGCAAAGAATTCCATAGATCTCAGGATTAACAAACATTATCATCTAACATATTACTAATAGGATGCTAATGTGCTCTTACCTTTCATTTTCATAGCAATCATTGCAAATTGCATATAATTTACATAATAATTGGTATAATAATTCACATTAGAATAATTGATGTCAAAAAGCATAAATATGTATATTTTTTGTTTTAGTAATGGTAGGTAACTTGAGGCATTAGGCATGGATATGTATTCCTTTTTACTTAATAACTGATTGGATATACTACGGTATGAGGTCTAAAAAGGAAAGGACAGTTATAGAGATGTACAAATGTAGTCGGTGTTAATTTGGGACTGCTTCTAAGTTTTGTGTTTAAAATATTCATCTCAGAAATAGAACATTCCTTCAGGTGACATTTTAACCTTTTATCAGGGGAAAAAATGTCTCAACTGTGCCCATTTCTTCCATGTATTGCATGATATATTTAAGCTATTAGTGGACTACAGTGCAGGAAAAACACTATTAAAGAGGGTACGGCCATGCAGCTGGGAAGCAGGACGATAGTTTGCATTGTTCTGGCTGTGCAAAAGCTCCTGGACAGAACCAAGGAGCTTGAGTGCAGAGAAGTTGCCCCAGTAAGTGTGGGAGATGCCTGGGAACCCTTCTGGCATTGGCAGCAAACACCGTCCAAGGCAAAGAAAAGGAGAAGACATTTCTGGAGCCTGGAAAGAACAGTGAAGATTTACTGCAGTTCAAACAGCTACTGAAATCTTTTGGACAGGAAAGCATGAGAAAAGGACCAGCGCACAGAAAACGTAGCATCTGTGGAGATACATAGGCTTTTAAGTGTTTTAATATGTCACCCAGTTTTTCTCTCTTCATAGCATTACTTTTTCTGGGTTATTAGTTGAAGTCTAGCAAAATAGAGCATTAGAACTTTTTTTGGTGTCTTTTGGCAATTCACATCAACAAAATAGGCACGGCTGCAGCCCAGGGCTCGGTGCCAACAGCTGTCTCAGCCACAGCATGGCTTTCCTGGGGACCCTCATTGCCTCAGCAAAACCTGTCCACCTCTCCTGTGCTCAGAAGAAACAGTGTCAGTCCTAAACTCTAGGAGTCATAAGGCAGGTCCCCAAATTAACGGGATACTTCAGTCATCATGCAGTTTAAAAGGAAAAATATGTGTCATTCTCTGCCTCTAGCCTGTAGTCCCATGGAGTGCACTTGTGCTACATCTTTAGGTTTTTCTGTGTTAGTTGGTGAGTTTCATACCTTTTCTTTTTTTTTTTTTTATGACACTCATCAGTCATCACTATCTTGCATTTTTTTGTTCCAGCAGCTAGATCTCCAAGAAACTTCAACTTAACATCAAATTGCAAGCATTATCAGGCCTGACTAATTCTGATTCCAACTGCTCAGGATTCAAAACTCCCATTAAAGAAATCTTAGTCCATGTGCAAAATAACCACAGGACTTCTCAAAAGCTGGTTTTGCCCAGTGTGTATTTTAAAGAGCCGTTCTATTCAGAACAGTAAAAAACTATGCATCTTCTCCCCATGTGCATACAATGTCACTTCTGCTCCCTTCAGTGAAGAATATAAGTGTCTAACACCTTTTATTCCTACTGGCCCTGAAAAACTAACCCCTCTGAAACAGCTGACATGTGACTTCTTATTACCTGGGTAATCACAAATTATTTGCCAAGTTTTCACTGAGTGACCAAGTGGTCATGCAAATAAAATTTTATTAAGACAAAGGAGTAGTTGGAACAAAAGAAATAATATTTTATGGTTTTCAATGGTAAAAAAAGCAATGTTATCTGATTTGACTTTTGAAATCAGACTGAGTTTGCAGGACTGAAAGCTGAAAAAAAAGTCCTGTTTTTCTCCCAGGTAAGACAAGCAATTCAATTTGGAACAAATTCAAAGACAATAAACGTGGAACACTATGATGTTATTTCTACAAAACTGCATTTCCAGACTGGAACTACACTTTGAAGTCAAATTTGTCAAAACATGTCAAGAAAGTGATGAAGTACCAATGGAGTCTGTACAGCAGAAACTGAGGTGAGCCATATCTTTCCATTAAGCCACCCTCACGGTCTCAATCTCTTCCCTGCTCAGAGAGTGACAGGAGATTACTGAGGTTGAGCACTGACAGCCCTCCTTACCTGGGGCGGCTCCGGGGCTCACTTTATCTTGGCTTGCTGCTCAGAAATACAAACAGCAAAGGGACAAAGGCCATTTCATGCATGCTGTTCCTCTGACTATGGTAACGCTGAAGACAAGAACTCTATTTATTGTCTCATATAGTTGTTATTATTAAGTGTACAAGATAGCCCTTCATTGCATGCTTGTTTCTCTTGTTGCTTTGCTGTTTTCTAACAAGCTCTGGAGGTCTGTTGTAAGTTCTGTTCTTATTGAAATAGTGGTCTAAAATGAAGATAAAAAAAAAAAACCAAAACAAAACAAAGCACAAAATACCCTAACCAAAGAACAATGCAGCTGTGACTAGATAACATATTTCCCATTGTGACAGAAAAAAAAAAAGATATATTGAGTTAGATGCAGATTAAACTAGTTGACAGTTCATCACAGTTATGATCAGCAACTACTTGAACAGCTAAGAGTATTTTTTAATCTCTGAAATTAAGTAATATTGGGACCCTTCCTAATATTAGGATAAGAATGACTTCTGAACAAAAGCACATAGCAGACCTGTGTGACCAATCTTCATAGAGAAATATGCAAGCAAAGAGTTAATATTTTAGGCAGATTTCATAAGTATGTACTGTACTTCATTGTATGAGCTGACTTCTGGTTTTTAAAATATATTCTCTGCAATATGAGAAATAATAAATGCTGTAACTTGTTATAAAAGAGATTTCTAGTGATGGTTCACCTCTTTTTTACCCTTTGTGTAAGGAGAAAAGAAGTGGTTTAAAGAGAAGGCAGAGCACAACCCATTCAACTACTTAGAATTAAAAGACAGTCCTATGTCAGTCATCATAATCTCTTGAGAAAAGACAGAAATGAAGAACAGACAAGAGAAAGGCTTGAATCCTACTTATGGATTCCAGATTCCACCAGGCATGTAGAGGCCTTTGCCTGGAAGCCCACAGTTTGAGCGCAAGCAGCAGAAGGCCACCCTCTCGGTCCACCTGCGAAGAACCATGACTATGAGGGAACAACCTGGAGCTCCCTGGGCTGCCCACCAGCTTCAAGGGGCATCCAGACCTGCACGCAGTATGCCCTTGGGGGTCCTCATTCTCTCCCACTGACTGAGAAGAGGGGATACACTGTACAGTAAGAAGAAAACCTGGGGTTAAAAATTCAGTCCTGGGGCTGTACTTGCTCTGTTTATACAGCAGCTGTAAGCAGGGCACGTGCTACCTTCCCCTTCTGTCACGATGACTGCCTCCTGGACAGCCTTGAGCACACCACTGACATGAGTGCCCTCATCCACCACGGTGTCCTGGGCCTGCAAGACCCTGCACAAGGGGTGCTGTGGCAGTTCCTGTCACTGAATTCAGAAATCTGGAAAACAGAAAGGTCAGAAGTCTAGTCTGAAGGGTCGTCATCAGACCACTCCTTTAGAGACATCCTAGAGGTAATCACTTATTCCTGGATCCTATCCCATCACTTTCTTTCTCATCTTGACTTCCCCCAAAGGTACGAGAGTTGTATAAATTTGCATTTATACACAAATCCAAACTTTGGACAGTTGCTACCAGTTCTTCTAACAGTATTATTTACACATACACTCAGTACTGGATGAGAAAACAAAGTGTAAAAGGCTTCCCAGTGCTTGTCACGGGAGCAGAATTCTGTAGGCGAATGTTCATGACTGCCATTCAGGTTTCCTGTATCACAGATTTAAAAAGTGATGTGAATAAACCAAAATGTTCTTACTGAATATTCTCACAGCTTGGTAGAAAAAGAATCAAAATTCTGACTATTTACTTCACATGTATTTTTGAAATTATCACCCTGGCGGGTATTTAATCTGTTTAACTTATTGAAATCTCAGTTGTTTCATGCATTTCAGTGAGACCAGAGGAGGGTTAGAATCTCCCATTAAAATATATGAAGGTCCCATAAAGCTAGAATTCTATCTAGAAGCTGAAAACATTGGTATTGTCAGTTTTAAGAAAGATTCTTATCTACTTGAATCAGACTGTTCTTGCTGCCAACTGTATTTAGCAGGTGGACTATATTACATGTTTTGAAGTCAAGTATTTCCAGCTTACTATACTCTACTTTGGACCTCTGTTCTTACAAAACAATTTACAAATTTTAATATTGTCCTAACTCATTCCGTGCTTATCTTTGAAATTATCACACCTTGCAGCTCACGCAATTAGTTGCAAAATACTGTACAAATAGTGAAATTTAAATACAAGGCACATTTTACATTTCAGGATATCTAATTTAAAGAGAAGTTGGAAAGAAAGGGAAAAAATGTGAAGTCTCAGATATTAACTGAATCTGAATATAAAAACATGACACCTCTCTAATATAGTATGTCATTGTACAGCAAGATGTTGTATCAGTACCCTTCTGTTGTCTGTGATAATAGAAATCATTGCACCTCTTATATTATTTAAGACTATAACAGAGTTAAAACTTGGGAAAATGCAGTGGGAAGGAAATTGCCTGCATATGTTGATAACATGGGTCTGATGTATTTGTCATATTTCAACTCTTTTACAAAAGAATTCAATCATGTATACAAAATAAACTAATGGTCAGTACAACAGCATGGATTTTAAATTCAACCCAGAACTGTAACAGACACACAATAAAATGTCTGAGATTAAAAAAAAAAATCACATTAACAAATGGATAAAAAAAAAAAATTACATTAACAAATGGATCCAAATGAAAATATGGTATTTCTGGGTTTTGAATACACGTTAAAGATAAAATATGTGAGAATAAGGATAGCAAAAGCATGACTGGTTACCCTACCTCTACTACATTCACCACTGCATAAACTGAAAGCTGTGTTTGTGAATATAACTTCATGTAGGCAGCCACTGCTGTCTGCGTCTTTCTGGCAGTAGTTGCACAGCAAATCAA
>NW_009649036.1:643732-661989 GCF_000708025.1 Charadrius vociferus
CCTGCTGAAATTGTGCAAGTCATGCCAAGTACTTCAGTAGGGTCATAATTTGCTGATCTTTAGCATGGACCAAACAGGTCGCTTTAAGCAAGTCTGCTACATTTGCACTTCAGACAGGTGTTTCTCGTGGAGGGAAAATGAGAGGCAGCAACAAGGTTCGGGACTTTGCTCTCAGGTCTTCTTATCCAACAGAAATTTCATTTAAGAGATATATCATTGTAGAGAACTGGATACGAAAGCTCAATGATTGTTCTTCCTAGGTAAATGCTAAACCCATACGGTGAGAGTTAACTTCACCAGGCACTCGCTGACTGGGTGCCTTCTCTGATTATAAGTGATCCATCGTATCCAGGCTGCTCCAAGAGGGAGGGCTCACCATCCCCCCAGCAAACTCTGGGGCTGTGACAACTGCATTCCCCGTCTTCCTTTGGTGCAATCAAGCTGTAGACATATTTCTTTCTTTCACACCTACCTGACCACTATACAAAGGTAGGCAGCACCAGCAAAATCAGGTTCTCTGTGGCCAGAAAGGCCAATGGAATCCTGGGCTGCAATAAGGTCGAGGGAGGTCATCCTCCCCCTCTACTCGGCACTGGTGAGGCCACAACTGGAATACTATGTCCAGTTTTGGGCTCCCCAGTTCAAGAGGGACAGGGAACTGCTGGAGAGAGTCCAGCGAAGGGCAACCAAGATGATTGAGGGATTGGAGCATCTCCCTTATGAGGAAAGGCTGAGAGAGCTGGGACTCTTTAGCCTGGAGAAGAGAAGGCTGAGGGGAGACCTTATTATTGCTTACAAATATCTAAAGGGTGGGTTGAGGGAGGATGGAGCCAGACTCTTCTCGGTGGTTCCCAGTGACAGGACGAGGGGCAATCGGGGTAAGTTGGAACACAGGAAGCTCCGTTCCAATACACGGAAGAACTTCTTTACAGTTCAGGAGACAGAGCACTGGCACAGGCTGCCCAGGGAGGTTGTGGAGTCCCCTTCTCTGGAGATTTTCAAAACCCTCCTGGATGCAGTCCTGAGTAATGTGCTCTGGGCAATCCTGCTTTAGCAGGGGAGTTGGACTAGATGGGCTTCAGTGGGAGACTCTGGGTCACTCTCCCGAACAGGAACTTTAGAAATGGTTAGCTAATATTAGCTGTGAGGAAATTGTCAGAGGAAGATGTGAAGTCTGTATTGAATACAGGCATTTTTTGACACAGTATCGGCTTGAGACATGGGAGGATTTTAAACAGACAGGTTCACAAAACTTCTGAACTTTCACTTTGAAATAACAATGCGCTAAAAATAAAGTATTCAGTATCCTAACAAATATCATATATTGATAATGTGCATTTAATAATCAGGTTCTTTTAATCTCCTTAAAGCCTTTTAAAGGATATACAAGGATATGCATTTTTTAAGACATAAAATCATAGTATCTCCTTTGTTTGTGCATTGTGATGAAACACTCGGGTAACCACTGTGACAAAAAGGGTCGGATCTCCATAACTGTGGTCCAGAGACACGCTCAATCCTACTGGACATTGGTAGGTTCTCTGATACGTCCTTTTTCCCTCCAGCTTCATCCCGTGTGTTTCCCTGTACCTAAAAATGAAGTACAGAAATGTAGGTAGCTAGCACCAGTTCTCAGGCACATCACTGCCAGATTAGCCATTCCATAAACTAGTTCCCATTTTTTACAAACAAACATATTAAGATTATTCAAGTAATTCTCATGGCCTTGTGTCATAATGGCACTAGATCCACGTGATAGTAACCTCTCTCTGTGGTGATGTCTTCACCTGATCTTGTCACTAGGAAATGCGTGAGGCTTAGTTGCTGGAGATGGATTTTTCTTCAAATAAGAAAAAAAAAAAAACCTAGAGAAAATACTGCACATGAAATAAGAACAATGTTTTAAGAACAGGCATGTATTCTAACCAATGCATTTATCTACAAGAAAACCCCACTCATCTGCTTAGCTTTCCTATACTAAGTCTTCATATGTAATAGTTTCTTCCAAAACATTGCACAAATGCTGAAGAGAAAGTCGAAGATGTATGCATTTTCTTCTCCTTCACACAGCATTCATGCATCAAAATAAACTTTAAACTCTAAAGGGAGAGACTCATGGATACTAACAGTCACATAGCACAGTAATCCTAGTGTCTCCTTAGTTGCTTGAAACTTGTCTCCTTTAAAGAATTGCCAAAGCTTCATTAAAAAGCTTAACAAGATCCACTGAAAAGTGTAGGCTAGATTGTATACTTCCTCATATTCATGTAATTTCACTGAAAACAAAGAACTAAATGTACTACTTCCATGAGATACAATTGTGCAGGATTTGCCATGTATCTTTCTGTTCCTCTAGTAGATTTGGGGGTGGGGGGGAAGAAAAGCAAACACCACTCAATAAGTGCAAAAAGCAAAAAACACTTGATAAAAACAGGCAGTTCCATACGCATTATGTCAGCCCGGGGCTGTTGCTGACAGCTACTAATTCAGCTAGCTCGCAGTGAATCCTTTTACTCAGGCAGGTCACTAATGTGAGCCTCACTCCTCCCTCTTTAGATACTTATTTTCAGAAACTTCTTGGAAATTACTCTGTGTTTCACTATCAAAATGCATTTGGAATCAGTCAATATACTGACAAATAATTGGGGCAGGCAGTTGCCATAAAGGCACATAGCACACTCACAAATGTGTAATGTCTTTTAGAAGCCAGGCAAAAAAATCAGAGGTGATCCATTGTGCAAACTTCTGATTTTTCTCAGATGCCTATATTAAATCTTACTTTTCAATCAATTTAATAATTTTTATGGCACTCTACCTTCAAAGTTCTTTCTTTAGAAAAGGGCAGCAGAAAATTTATGGAAAATAAAGATATGCTGAGTTCAGTTTTCTTATACAGCAGACGAAGTATTAGTCTTCTGTAATATAAATTACAACCAGACTGAGTGTTTAATTAAAAAAAAAATTGCAAATGGAAAAGCAATCATATTGCTCTACTCCAGAGATTTTTTGATACAGAGTTTAAATGAGAAAGAAAATTCAATAAAGATCATAATCTTTGACCTGGTTTCGCCAAAGGTTTCATTTTTATTACAGATTTGTTATGCTCTCTGAGTTTGTTTGGCTTCAGTAGCAACACACAGAACACACATTAACCACATGGAAACTTTCATCTTTTTGATGAACTAAACATATTCTCTTTGTTTCTCTTGCTCGCATCATTGACAACAGGCTTTTGTGTCCAACTGTGCTAATGTCCTGTGCTCCGAACATACACGTCTCTGTATGAATCTAACAACAAGCAATTGACATCTTGATGGCTTCCTTGTCCTCCATAAGGGGATAAACAAACACATGCATACGCAGCCCATGCTTAAACGGAGAGAAAAAACTTGTTCTGACTAGCAGGGCTTTCGTACACCTGTTACATTTAATACATATGTCAGGCACCATCTGTT
Source organism: Charadrius vociferus (assembly GCF_000708025.1). Taxonomy (NCBI): domain Eukaryota; kingdom Metazoa; phylum Chordata; class Aves; order Charadriiformes; family Charadriidae; genus Charadrius; species Charadrius vociferus. The sequence goes on from NW_009649036.1 coordinate 647,188, forward strand.
AAAAAGACTCTTTTTTTCACTCCTTGTGCTTTAAACAAGACACACAAATAAATGCTAAGAAGCTCAAACATTGCAGAGGTAAAGAAAGGCCTGTTAATGGCTATCCATCAAGGCCTGGGGTTTCCACAAAAAAAAACACATTAGAACAGAATGAGATCTAAATCAATGGATTGTTCTGTTTCCTTAGCTGCTCTTATTATTCACACAATACAGCAATGAATTCACATTACTTTATTTGCGGTGACCTAACACTACTGCGACAAAGCGCTAATTGCTTTAAAATATTGTGATTAAATATTCAGTCGGGAATTGCCATTGAAATTAACGTTTATTTTAGAAAAGTCTTTGTCCTCATATCTTTTTGATCTCTTGATTGATATACAGTCATCCCTTAATTGTGGGCAATTTTGTGAGCTATTGCCTGTGTTTAAAATGGTCCAACTGCCTTGATTAGATAACCTAAAAAAGAAAAAGAAATTTTCTAAATCTAATTCTTTGGGAATTTCTTTATGGAGTGTAACTTGTGTCTTTTCTATAGGCACTTGACTGTGTAGTGTTTCCTTTGAGTCAGGCTTGGAATCTGGAAACGCTTTGGGTGGCATGTCACGACTGACTTTCTTTTTGTGATAGGGAGATTTCCAGTTTCCATCCGATGCAAGTGCAACAGCTCTCATGACATCCTTATCCCTCCCAATGACACAGTTCATTGTTCATTTTGTTTTATGTTGTAGTCAGGAGATTGCCTGAAGGAAGCCTATATGCAAGAAATAAGAAAGCTGGTTTAAATCAATTTTTTCTCTATATACATATCAAGATACACCAAAATTGTGATGAGTTCTGAATCTGAATATTGTTATCAAATGTTTCGACTGACTCTGCTAGAGTATGAAGTTATGAAAAGTAGTGTGAGACAATGTATTTAGTAAAGTGTGTGAAGAATGGTTTTGTTCTAAAATGTAATCTTTCCTGCACTTAAACCTAGACAAAAATGGAGCAATTATTCTGCTTAATTTGTTTTCTCTTTATCTCTGGTGTGCTGAGTTGTATGACTGCACCAGCTGATATGCAGAAAAGTGGGAATATGCTCAGCACTCTAACTGTGGAGAGTGAAGATCTTGCTGACTGCTGGTGTCACAGTAATACTAGTGAGCTGAAACCTACCCAGGAGTATTCCCATTCCAACTAACTACAGAATAATACTGAAACTACAGAAAATTGTTGTATATGCTTGAGTAAAGCTACTTTCCTTTGTGGACGCAGCCCGTATCAGGTAGAGGATTGATTTAAATAGAATGTTTAGGGCTTAACTGCTCTAAACAGTTGGAAGCACAACGATAAAATCTTTTAAAAATCAGGACTGTCCCTTTTGGCACATAAGTCTGCATATGCGGAGAACCACCTTGACTCCTAACAGAGACCTCCTTCTTACTTCCAGCTTCCATAAAGATTTTCTGAGCCACTATGCATAGTAGGAAATATCTGTTCTGGGTTATGTGCCCTGATGTTATCCTGATGTAGAGGTCCGTTGAGATTTTACTGTAGGTAGACAACTACCAAGGGTCTGCATGAGTCCTCAGAGCTACCGAAGATCCTGATCGCAACCAATGTCAATAATGATGGAGGCTGCCTCTCTCATGATATACCTGTGATCAGAGCACATCTGAAGGATGTGGTTTACCTCTATTCTGGGCATAGCCATCCTAGGCATGTTTCAAGCCAAATTGCTGGCCCAAAGCCCTGCATCACAGTAATTCAGAATGAGAACATTTGACATTTTCTGCTACCGTAGAGCCACTCTGCTGCCAAGAAAGTAAAGTTCACAGGACCAAACAGAGCTACCAATAAACAACCTAACTCCAGCTTAACGATTAGAGCAACGTCCTACTCTTCTGGGCTCTTCTCCCAGGACTTTCTGTACCATTATTTCTTAAAAAAATGTCAGAGAGAGTTGTGCTAGTACTGTATGAAAATGAGCACTCAAGACAAAGAGGTAGAGAACATTCTGCTCAGTCCTGGGCAAGTAGTCAGTCTACAAGGTTAGTTGGAAAAGGATAAAAGCAAGGTGCTGCCATGAGGTACGGGGCTTTGTCTGCTTTCTGCTTAAGATCAAAAGCTATGCATAGTCTCTTAAAAACAGATATGTAAGGCCTGGGTGTTGAAAAGAAGTAGGTGTCTAGCATTTTCCTTCACAAGTAAAATGAGAGAGCTAGCCCCCTGCTTTGGATGTAATATGTGACGTCTGGAAGTTTTCTCTTGCACCTTTCCAATGACATTTACTTTAGGATGTCTGGATGTTCCCAGTACTAGGTCCTCAAATCCATATATATGTGTGTCTGACTCAGGCCCCCTAAAACTAACTCAGGAATGCTTGCGTATCTTTTCAGGTGAAGATTTGCAGATTAACTAAAACAAGAAGCAGATCTTTTCTACAAAGTCTATTATTTACAAAGTCTACCATTGTGTGAATTTGCTTTATGTAAATGAATTTGAGTGATAGACTCTACTTCTCAGCAAGTTGCAAATAGAGGAGAGAATAGCACAGAATTTTGTTTCCCTTTTATTCCTAGCCAAACTGAGCCTTCCAATCTTTTGTGGCAAGCTCTGCAATTATAACCACTTATTTAGAAACTCTTAATGCTTTTCCTGGGAAAAGTGTCTCCTACCTTTCTTCTGTTATGGAGGTAAAGAGTAGCACTCACCTCTCTTTTACCCCTACCAAACTCTAAACTTCCTAATCTATACAACTTCTATAAAGTAATAAGCATGAGACAGGAGTATATGCATATTGTCTACTACCTAGACTTTCAGGATTGAAAGTGACAGTGCCCACAAAGAAGAACAAATTAATTCAAGAAATGCCAACAGTCTGAGCAACAAAGTAAGCCTGTGTGATGCCAAATAATAAAGCTCAGCTTTACCATTCACAAGTAGATTTCAGTAGCTTATATTTAACTATTTGTATGATGTCATTTGTTTGACACGAATTATGTTTTAAAGAGGCAATTGAATAACAGTTATAGTTAAATGTGTTATTTTCAAATAGTACTTAATTTAATCAGGTGAAATTCAGCTGAATATTTCTGTACTATCACAAGGTTCAAATACTAGGGATGTGGAAAGTGAGTTTGTATCAAAATGAGAATCATTCTTTGCAGAAAGAAAAGTATTTATTTAAAATTCTGCTTTGCTTGCAACCACAGCATTCCAACTTTGCAAAGTCTCTCAAACTTCTGACACTCATGCCTCCTTTCTTCCTGACTTCTTTCTTGCTAAGTATTTGGGATTTGGGCAAACATTTTAATTCTAAGAATTCTGGATGTCAAAATACATTCATTTGAGAACCTAGATAGATACTTTTGCAAATTATTCTAGATCCTGAGTGTTTCTTTGCAGAAATCTTAAATGTAATCTGTATTTTATAAATTGAAAATGACGTGGTGTGTTCAAAACAGTGAACTTGTATTCTAAAGTTATTACTTAATCGTAAATATAGGCAAATTAGTTTTAAAAGGTGGAAAGAGAAGTTGTAGGTGACAATTATTTGATATATAGGGTTTCAAAGTGAGTAAAGATAGCAGTATTTAATTTTAGACTGATTCCTGACTACACATTCATTCTTACTTGAGCATAGACATATTTAACATCAGTGACAAGCAAAATACAGCTTTAGACAAGCTAAAGCCTAAACATGTCAGGAATCTCAGAGTAGGAAACGTTACTCTGACTGAGCCATGCAGTGGCAGGGAGTCTCTCCACCGATCTCCCCTATTCTTCTGCACTTAAAATGGCCTTTGTATGCTGTTTCATAATTTATATACCATATCGCTTAAGGCTTGCCTCTGGATAACCATATATTGACCCAGGTTTTTTTGAGCAAAAGAAGAGGGTGCTTACATGAATGGACATTCAAAGAATTTTAGGTTGGAGCAGGAGAAGTGTGAACCAAAGGCCCAATGGAAGAATGATGAAGTCAGCAAAGAGGCAGAGGAGGAATACAGAATTCACAGAATTCACAGAATTGTTAGGGTTGGAAGGGACCTCTGGAGATCATCTAGTCCAACCCTCCTGCCAGAGCAGGGTCACCTACAGCACGTTACACAGGACAGCGTCCAGGTGGGTTTTGAATGTCTCCAGAGTGGGAGACTCCACCACCTCTCTGGGCAGCCCGTTCCAGTGCTCCACTACCCTCAAAGTAAAGAAGTTCCTTCTCATGTTAAGATGGAACTTCCTATGTTCAAGTTTATGCCCATTACCCCTCGTCCTATCACTGGGCACCACTGAAAAAAGACTGCTCCCATCCCCCTGGCATCCTCCCATTAAGTATTTGTAAGTATTAATAAGATCCCCCCTCAATCTTCTTTTCTCTAGACTAAAGAGACCCAAGTCCCTCAGCCTTTCCTCATAAGAAAGGTGCTCCAGTCCCCTAATCATCTTTGTTGCCCTTTGCTGGACCCTCTCCAGCAGTTCCCTGTCTTTCTTGAACTGGGGAGCCCAGAACTGGACACAGTACTCCAGATGCGGTCTCACCAGGGCAGAGTAGAGGGGGAGGATGACCTCCCTCGACCTGCTGGCCACACTCTTCTTGATGCACCCCAGGATGCTATTCGCCTTCTTGGCCGCCAGGGCACATTGCTGGCTCATGGTCATCCTGTTGTCCACCAGGACTCCCAGGTCCCTCTCCACAGAGCTGCTCTCCAGGAGGTCAGCCCCCAACCTGTACTGGTGCATGGGGTTATTCCTCCCCAGGTGCAGTACCCTACACTTACCCTTGTTGAACTTCATAAGGTTTCTTTCTGCCCAACTCTCCAGCCTGGCGAGGTCACGCTGTAAGGCAGCACAGCCTTCTGGCGTGTCAGCCACTCCTCCCAGTTTTGTGTCATCAGCAAACTTGCTGATGGTACACTCTATCCCTTCATCCAGATCATTGATGAATATGTTGAACAAAACTGGGCCCAGTACTGACCCCTGAGGGACACCACTTGTTACTAACCTCCAACTAGACTCTGCAATCTGTAGACTCTCCAACTAGACTCTGCAATCAAGTAACCTTCCATATCCTCCAAACTTGAAATGTTGGTGCATAAAGTTAGGCTTCTATTTAGGACAATTAAGAGTTGCCTGACTGTAAAAGGTAATCAGGATGTGCAAACCTCAGCAACATTACTGGAATCTGTGGGTGCTCAATCTAGCACAAGCTGCTTTATTTCAAGTCAAGAATCTGAAAACTTGGTTTTTCAAATACCATCTAAGACACTCAGAAATTAGGTACATCTAAGAACAACTCTTTTTTATCGGACTTGCACAATTTATTGATAACTAAATATACACATGACAAAAAAGCTTTATAAAAGCATGGAAACAAAAGATGATGGAAAAGACATACAGCAAAGAGGCCACTTTTAAGCTTTCACCGAAGGAACTTGGAAGTATTAAATTTTTAATTGCAATTCCCTTTCCATTAAGGTAAAAATATTGTCATGTAATTAAGTAAAGAGCAAAAAGTGTTGCTTTACTAACTGCTAAAGAAACATGAATAATTGGGATGAATCAAGTAGAGTGCTGTTTCCCCCAGACTTTCTCTGTTACCTGCAAAGTCTGGGTCTCACAAGGACTGGCCCGAACAGTGAAGACAGAAGCAAAGAAGGCATTTAGCAACTCCGCCTTCTCTGCATCATCCGTCACCACAGCACCTGTCTCATTCAACAACGGGCCCACATTTTCCCTAGTTTTCCTTTTGTCTCCTATATACTTAAAGAAATCCTTCCTGTTGGCCTTGACATCCCTCGCCAGGTTCAATTCCAAGGCTGCCTTGGCTTTCCTTGTTTCCTCCCTGCATAACCTGACAGCATTCTTGTATTCCTCCCAAGCAGTCAGCCCCTTCTTCCACCTATTGTAAACTCCCTTCTTCCACCTGAGCCTTTTCAGAAGGTCCCTGCTCAGCCATGCAGGTCTCCTTCTCCCCTTGCCTGATTTCTTTCTCTTTGGGATGCAATAGTTGAACAATAAATGAAGTCCATCTTCACTGTCATTTGTGACACATTCACTACAGAAAACATGTGCTTGTTTCTGATTAATTTTGTTTCTCTAAAAGAGACTGTTCTGTGCCAGCTTTTCGTTGAGTGTATTTTTTCTGCTATTCCTTTCTACTTCTTCTGCACCACCACATGCAAACCAGGCTTGACTTCAAAAAAGGTGAAAAACCACCTTCCCCAATAAATATGAAGAATTCATTGTTACTCACTGCTATTTGTACATAGTTACAAATGATTAATTTAAGAGAGATAATATATTCAGTCATAAGAATTTGGGTTGTACAAGCATGTTTAACACACCAGCGTCATCACTGAGTATTTTAGAGGCATCCTAGTTATTAGAATTACTAGACCATCTTGCAAAGACTGTCTAGGCAATCAGTCTGGTAGACAGTGTCTCTCCATGGCTAACATATTATAGAGATACACATCTGGTCTGTCTATACTTTGCAAGCTCGTACTCTAGCAAACACATTAAGTGAGACAGAAGCTTGAGCCACCCTCAATAAAGACGATGAACTTTTCTTTCAGGTGGGAGTCCTACTCCCCAGTCTCTCCTCCTCAGTCAGCCTTTTGCAGGACAAACATACTTGTCCCTCTTTAAGCTCCCTATTCCACTTTAGTCATCGGTTTGCCCCCAGTTACCAGCCAGTGAATGAGATCAATGATACCACGATACTAAAAAGCATGGATCAAGCACGACTTTTTTTTCTGGAAAAGGTCTCCATGGAGATAACTTCTTCTGGTGGCCCTATAGCCTGGATTAAACCGAAAGCCATTGTTAACCATCTTTCTTTGAATCTTTCTCAACTCTCCCATCTACAAATCTGTAAAAGCTAGTACACATATAAATTAAGCAGGAACTCTAGGTTTTTGATAGAAAACAATCTATTTATGCTACTAAATATGTGCGTGTGTGGACAAAAAGCTAACTCTAAATCACAGAACATGAATAAAGGGAAGTGTTCTAGTTAACACTTGGCACAATAGCTGGTAGTCAGACAAAAAAAAGTAAAAAAAAAGAACATAGCAAAACAAGCACAGAAAGTAGGTCTGCCTCTCCCTCAGTACATCATTGTCTGTAGCCTCTCCTTCAAAGTATTACCTTTCACAGGTACTGCACAGTTTTGGGTAGATGATGATGCATGTCCATAAGGGTGTGCCCATATACAGGTCACTTATTCCTTCCTTGTGAATCCTGATGTTCAGTTGCAGCCCATGTGGCGTTATGCTTCTTGAGCCAGCTCTTTATTTTCTTTTTGCATTTTAGTGTTGATTTTGTTTGCTGCCTGCTTTGGGATTTATTTGCATTTTCTTAATATTGTGCCTGGATATCCTGCATTGTTGATTTTTCATAAATAATTTTTCAGATAAATTCCCTGGTGTATGAATACTTCGGCAACAAATAGAGATAGCAACTTCAAAGCGGAGATTTTAATTGTAAATGAATACATAAAATTGATTATATCAAGGGGTTAGTGATACAGTACTTTAATGTTGTGCTCCCATTATCTCACCACCTAAGATCTGAATCACTCCTTGGAAGTGCCTCTCTCCATTTTAAATGAAGGATGCCTGGGGCAAGTAGGCTACAAATGTAAGCATTGCAGTTGCATGCCTAACATTAAACAGACTGAATCCAGGATCAGAGTTTGTCTCATAGATCAGAATAATGTATCACCTTCAGACAAGAGTTGTTTTGTCTTCACATAATCTTTTACCTCTTACCTGTGTAAGCCATGGGTCAGTTACTATGGGCCTAATATGTCAGTTCACAAAGTTATGATGGATCTATCTTGGCACTCGTCCTCATCTGAGGTGAATGAATTTCATACTAGGAGGTTTGAATGATTATCAAAACTCACTGGCAGGAATAACTTCGAAAATGGGTTAATTCTTTTCACAGTTGCTGACTGAGTTTGATAGACAGAATTAATGTAACTGTGTCCTGTTAATTCTGTAAATAGATATGGGAGTAGACATAATGTTATCAGGTTCAAGAGGAAAGATTTCATCTTAGTGTCTGTCTTTTCTAATTTTATAAATTCAAATTAGCTGAAGTATCAGCTGTGATTTTCCAGAAAAAAAAAAGTAGCAATGTAGGTAAGTTCTACAACGGGTTTAATAAACACTCATTCTAATGTATAGTCCTGATTCTTAACCTTAATGCAAGAAATAGATGACAGTCCTGGTCATCCAGGATATTTATCCCTTTAAGACTGATGAAATAAATAAAAGATAAAATATGCTGGGAAATTAACTCACAATATAAATGCTTCTGCAGCTGTTATTGATGGAAAACAATTATAGCTAATCATGTTTCCATCAAAAAAGATCAACAAATTAAATAACAAATATATTTATTAGAATAATTGCAACATTATAGTGTAATAAATTAAATCTGTATCACATGTACCTAGGAAAGTCTGTGATGAGGAAAGAAAATCTGGTCTGATATCAAATGTTTCTAACGCCTTGGACACACGGTTTAATCTCGCTAGCTCAGATTTTTATTTGTAAAATTAGGATAGCATTATTTAATTGCTTTCCTTAGTGGGGATAGTATAAGGATTCAATAGTTAATACTTATACAGTACTTTGGTTATGTAGAATTTAATATAAGTGCCATGTACTATTAATAATTTTTTAAATATAAAAAAATATATTCATGTATTGTCTTCCATTTCTTTAAATACGCAGAAAAGCATCGTGTATGTGAAACATGTAGAACACAATTTCACAACCAAATTGAAAGCCAACAAGAAAACAAATTATGAGAAGTAAATGAGTATGCTAAATGGAATATAATTAGCTTTGACTTATTTTATCCATACACGTTTTCCTAGACAAGACAAGCTTATTGTATGAGCTCATTAACTTGAGTCTGTGGTTTGAGACCTGTTTTCTAGTTCAGGAAGATGTGTTTCATTTTCGAAAAATCAGCTGAAAATTATTTCAGCATTAAGCCAAAAATCTCTATAACGAAATAGACTTTTTCTGGAGTGGGTCAAACCATTCAGCAACGTCAAAAAATCTTCCCATTGCCCTCATTGTAAAACTCCCAATAACTTCAACAGAGGCAAAATTATTAAATAACATGAAACCCACTTGGAAAAGTTGCTCTATCATATTGCTGTACAATAGGTTTCTTTTTATATTATAATTGATTCTGTAGCATCTCCAAAATTAATATAATTAGTTTCTCATAGGTCTCTGTGTTAATAATCTCCTGTAACACGCTCTCTAATGCTGAAGACAAACAGAATATACTCTGTGAATACTGTGTGCCTCTAAAGGAGCCTAGTGCCAACGTATCTAGGGCTTTACAGAACGTCATCTCTGCATTGAATGGTGTCTCTGAAGGAACAGAAAGCTGTTAAAGAAATTGAAGGACAGGGGTCATTCACTTGTATCAGTTGAACAAGCAGAACGCTGTGTTGTACATCATCAAAAGACTCTGAACTGCCCTCCTGTGTAGGAAAGACCAGTACAGGCCATGTTACAGCAGATTAACCTGAAGTTAGTGATGGCATGAATAACTGTAACAGTGTGCTTCAGAAAGGAAAACCTGCAAACCAACTCACCACAGCCACTTGAAGATCACAGCTGACAAATCCAGAAGAACTCTGAGCTGTCAAGACACCCAAAGCAATTGCATCTCCCTACAGTCTCCCTCTTAATAATCATAATATCAATCACAGCTCCCATTCATCCCTCCTGTACGATCAAGTACTCCTTATAATAAAAAAACATCTCTGCATATTGACAGGGAGGCAAAGACAGTTAGCTGACATTCAGCATACTATCTCAGCTGAGAAAGAATGGGTAATATCTCTGCTTCAGAGGCAGGAATATTTAAAACTGTGCATTATAACAATGCAGGTGATATCACAACCACAGAAAAGTCTCAGGCTTTCTTCCTAGTGTATTTTTTATTTATACATAGACACACACACTCACAAAAGTATTTGGCAGCTGTTTTGAACAGATGGAGTCCTATAGATCTCCAGGGGAAGAGCCTGTGAAAACATAGACAAAATACATATTACCATCCTTAACATACTCTACGAAAGAAATAAAGCACTGAAGACAACTCTTACCTGCATGTCCAAACTGAGTCATAGCTCTCAAATAAGCCCCCAGTACCTTAGGGTCAGATAAAGAACAACATGATCATTTAACATGTGGTCAGCTGCATAACCAGTTATGTTATAGTCAGTTACTGCAGATTCTGGGCAACAACCACATCATAAAACTGATATTCTGGAAACCGAAGGCATCAAGATTATTTTTGAAACCAGATTTTGCAAATAGGATTCTTAGAACTTTCCATGACGGAAGAGATTTTTATATAGAATGGGAAACAAAATTCACGTACATTAATTTTTTGACTCATCCAGGAGAAAAAAATAATCCAGTACCTTTGAGAAGGACTGATCCTCAGGCAAAACAAAATTATACTAGGAAATATTGACATTGCTGACTTTTACTATCCACTTAATTCTCTCTATTCAGTCTCAAAAATTGTATCTCAGAGCTTATTTTGTTTTGCAACTGTATCTCTGTGAATTCAAAATAAAGTGGCTTTAGAGTTCAAGGAAACCTACAACATGGATTATAATGTCTGCACAGAAATACATATTTGCATAACAAAGTATCTATCTTGCTATAATCCTAGTTAAGAAGGATTTTTTTTTCTTGGAAGATGGTTCAGAAAGTTATACTGTCAAAATGTAGTCAGAGTTGGATTCCTTTTTTCAAGTTTAGTGACTGCATGCAAACAGATTTCAGAGGAATTTCCTAAATGAGCAAAAGGCAGCAGCATCATGGAAAGACAATCCATATTAGAGATATAGATCATAGCTTCTAGAAAAGTAACTAATGGTAAAGTAAACATCTTCAAGCTGTCAGTAAATGTACCTTAGAGGATTCTGAAGGATTCTAAAAGGTTTTAAAGATTAAGCGCCGTAAGTTAGGTATCATAATTTGTCCCCTTTGTCATTTAAAAATTACTATTTATCCAAGCCTATTTGTCTACTTTATATAAATCCCTCTTCCAGATTTCTCTGAAAAAAAATGCATTAGGTACGTAAGTCAGGAACAATTCTGTTTTGCTGTGTTTTGCTCAGCTTACTCCACTCTTCAAATCTGTTTCAAGTAATCCAATCAAATATTTAATTCTGTGGCTCATTTCCACCACTTAATTGTTTTACAATTAGTCTTTAAACATCTAGAACTCGGCTCGGTTTCTTGCCCAGAAATCTATAGTGCCACCTAAGACACCTGAGGATATTCAGAGTCTCCACATAGAAAAGGCAAATATAACACAGGGCTTACAAAAGGAGACATTCCCTCTGGAGCCCCAGCTGAGGGTTGAGCAAGATACTACTATACCTTATGCGGCACTACACGTATACATGTGGGGAACAGATGCAAGTGCAGAGAGTATATCAGGTGTGCCCACCTCCTTTCACACTCTGCTCTGGGCCCTGGGTTGGAGATACAGGTTTCATTTCTCTGTCTGCCTACAAAAAGTTCTTGCACAACCTTGAAAGACATCTCTTCCTCCCACTCTTCCTTAATTCCTCTTGGATTCAAGAGAGGCAAGAAGTACTTTTTCATCATTTGCCTTGTATGGCCACATCCCCAAACGCATTTAGGCCTGAACTCTCCAAATATATTTCGGTGAAAGATTGTGTCCCACGAGAAACTGAGCACCCTAAGTCAGTACTTAGTGCAGCTCTGATGTTAATGCACAGAGCCGCATACGAGCACCAACAGCCCTGTCAATTTACCCTGCATGTGCACCATACATGGCATGATGGCCATGAAAGCAAAAAGGCCTTCTTAGCTCACTCATCTACTCTTTCCTCTCCCAGAAATCCATCTTTTTGGATCCAGGCCAGAGTATTCGTGTAGTGTTTGTGATCTTGACCAGGGACAGTATGCACAAAGGAAATATATATCATACTAAAAAGGCTAAACTAGCCATAAGTTCATAGGTTTATGAAATGAAGACACAAGAAGGTTATGAGCCCAGCAGAAAGCAAAATGAATGCAAACTAACTGTGAAAAGAGCTCTTTTAGCCTATTAACAGAGCGCAACACATTTTTTCTATATGGGGTGCAGTCAGCTAAGTGGCTGTAGGGAACTTCCTTGTCCCTGCCAGGGGCGGCAAACGTATACTTTGGCCCAGCTGGCCCTCACTCACTCCAGTCCAGACTAGCTGCCCAGCTCATTGTCTGAGATAAGTAAGATGTATTACTCCCTGGAGTGCCTACTCTGCTCTACAGTTCCAACGAAGTGAGCCCACCTGACTAGTACAGGCTATACACTTAAGTCTCTAAGGAAAAGATGCATGATATTTTTCCCCCATGTGATCTCCTTGAACGCTGTGGCTTTCTGTCTGGGTTTGCACTGTGCAGGTGCTCTGCCTCAGACAACAATCTAGACAGCGCTTTTGTCTTCCCAGCCTTCCAGTGTCGAGTGGGAACAGATTAAAGAATGCATTTGCAATATATTTAACACCCGATTTCAAAAACCAATTTAGTTAGCTATCTCTCTACTAACAAAGCACAAACACTTAAAAGCAAGGAAATGAATAGATGCCATCACAAACTGTCCACTGCTACCTCAGAAATTAATGCATATATCTCATCAAGTGTAATGAAATGCATATTTCATTACAATACAGTGACCTTACCACTGACCCACAGAGAGGTGGGTATTATTAGATGGGGGCTTTTGGCTTTTGTTATCTTGATTTCAGTAGCAGAATATTTTCTTTAAAGAAAAGCTGTTACATGGACAACACTAGCAGCTAATTATCTATTGACAGCAAAATGCCATGGTAAGATACTTGTGGTACATTTAGAAACTGTGTATATCCTCAAGCAAGGGCAGAAGAATGGTTCCAGTTCACCCAAGATTTATGGATGGATTCTGCCTACTGGCTTTAATTGTCTCACATAGATGCTACAATCAATACTTGAAATGCCCTTGCCTGGTCCTAGCAAGATGACTCTGATTACCTAAATTACCTGCCTATGGTGCCTACACTCAGAATATACTCTGCAGAAATAAATTAAAAGAGCAGGAAGCCCTGCAGAGTGAATCAGAGTGGGATCATCTATTTTGCCTTGTAATCAAACTCTTCCCAGTCAAGCCCTTTGTGCAGTTGCCCCAGTAGGTCTGCAGAAGAGATGAACCTTCACTGACCTTGATAGCTCTGAGTGCATGCAGGGACCCCTGGCCACAGGCAGGTCTCCAAAATCCACCTTCCAAGGGGCACCTGGGAGGTTCACTGCAAGCTCTCTCATAACTCCACCTTCAGGAGAACTGTTGGAACTGGTTTCTTTAACTTCAAAATGTTACCACTTGTGCAAGTGATAATTGGAGCACTGTAAGGTCTAGCTTAGTACCTTCATGTAAGACCTGGAAGACATTTCTGGAAGTCCTGGGCACCTCCGCAGGGTGAGCAATGTTAGCCTTGGTAGGAACTCAGGTGCTTACAGGACTCAAAACACGTATTTTGACAAACAGCCTGTGTAATTATATTTTGTGTTTAGTTTTCATAAGGTCTATGCTGTATTTATTGCACAGTTGCTGGTAAACATATAATATTTTACATATGTATTTCACTTTGGTTTACAGTTGAAGTGTTGTTTTGCAATAAACTGTCTGTCTTTGCCCTTGGTAAGAGTAATACAGGAGCACTGAAGCTGGTAGAAATACCTGTAGCTTTACTAAATTCGGGAACATTGTGTCTGTTTATGTGCACAGGAAACCAGGTCAAACTTGTTTGTTTATTCTTTAGGCAGCACCAATTTTAGATTATTCCTAACTATTCTTTTATTTTCTCTTAATCGCTTGGGATTTCAAAACGTATGACAGCTGCCGGCCTCACTGCTTTGCCTAGTAACAGTGAGGAGACTTTAAATACTGTGTTTGTTTATGCATCTGGTGTTTTAGACGGAAGGAAGTTTCCTTTTATTTATTATTTTATTTAGATAAACAAAATAAAACTTGACAAACATCTTTGCTTCTTTTCTTTATTCTTTTATTTAGACAGATAAAATGGAAGCTGACCTAAGTTTTTGTTTATCAGTATTATAAATATTACCCAGGTTCCAGCACCACTTGAAGTCACCATAATGATATGAAAGCCCTCCAGCCCTAGCTGCTGTATAAACATGCCAAAATACACTCCCTACTGCCAGAAGAACCCTAAGACCTGAAGAGAGAAGGGGCATAAGGAAAGGTTAGGCAGAGATGCTTCATGTTGGTTAGATGATGTTGCCTCATTTCAACAGCGTGCTTCCTATCCGTGTAGGAAAGAGTATCTGAGTAGGAAAGAAAAGGACAGTTGAACTGTCTCGGTCTTTGCACTCCTATTTGCCTTTTAGTTTTCATTTTCATGCCAAGTTATCTGTAGCAGAATGTGGTATGAGGGGTGGAAGAATGTGGGTGTGAGTTATTAACACTCTTGCATGCATGCAAGTAGGACAGCACTAGGGAAGGAAGGAGGAAAGAAGAGACAGAGGGAGCGTGAGACGCAGAGACCCAAGAAGAACAAAGGGGCACTTGGTTGAAGTACCATTTGGCGAGCAGCAGCACACCGTTTCATGGCAGCATGAAAACGTAGGACAAACATCTCCCTGGAGGTACCAGAACTGTTGCTAACACTGGGCCATGTGTCAACCCCATTGTCCTCCAGCTTATATTTTCCTCCCTCCAGTGTTGGTGAGACTCATTCTGTATCTCTTCTCT
>NW_009649036.1:662027-668649 GCF_000708025.1 Charadrius vociferus
CTGTTTATAATATGTTCATTTTTAATGCACCTCTGTATTAAAAGTCTCTTCTTACACAGCTTCCGTCCTCCTTTTTTCCATCATTTCAACCCCATTTCTTCACAATTCTCATGCAATTTGTGACAGTGTTTGCTTTTGTTGCTTCTTCATTTCTAGCCTTTAATAACTAAACCCTGATTCTGATCTCATGTCCACATGTACAAACCCAGACCAGGAAGGTTGTAGTCAATCTGGTTTTTATCTTCTTCCTAATCTATCAGTTACCTCAGACAAAAATTTGGAATTTGTTCTCATAAATTTAAAAGAATATGACAAAATCACCATACTTAAATAAAATGACAGTTTTCTCTCTTTGATCTCAGTTCCGCAAAGTCCGTGCACCATGCCTAACATTTAGCCTGAGCATAAATCTCATTAAAATCAAGCACGTGCTCAAGGCCCTAAAATAGGCTCTCCTGGCAACAGACATCTGTAACTAGTTAGAAACATTTAACCATCCATAACTATCTTTCTGCACTGTGCTCCTGCTTCTATTGCTGCATTATCAATCTTCATTCCTGTCTCTTTGTGCCTGGACAGAAATTACTTTGGTTCTTGAAAATCTAACTCACTCAAATTTATTCCTATCCCCTTCCCTTCCTCCTTTCTGTGCATGTAGAAATCTTTCCTTTCTATCAGCAAGCCTCATTGAAAAGCAAACCAAACGCACATCCTCTGTGTGTCACAGTGACTTTGAGCCCTCTTTCCTCTGTCTTCTGTAACTTTTTACCCTAGAAATTCCGCATGCCCCCTGTGGGAAATGTGGATAGTGCATGGTTTTCACCTTTTCAGTTTCAGGTTATTCAGCAAGATATCCTGTGGATCCCATTAATGGTTTAAATCTCCAAAGTACAAGCTTTCAAACCATGACAAGCTTTTAAAAATACTTGTTTGCAATAGTTTTTTAACCCCTTTTTTTCTTGGATTGCTTCCTATTGTAATCAGCAATCTTCTCAGAAATATTAAACCCCCTCCAGCAATATTTTCTCCTCACCAGGTTTTTCTTATAAAGCTTCAACCTCTGATTTGTTACTGGCTTTCTTTTTTTTTTTTCTTTTTTTTTTTTAAAGTTCTCTATCCATACATGGTATCTCATTTCTATCTCCAAAGGGGATTACTAAAAACAGTAACTCAGGTTTGCTTTAGTCTGTATGAATTCTCTAAAATCTGTTTACACTAAAACTACTTCTATCTGAATCCTTCCCTCCTATTCTATCACTATCCATGACCAAACTTACATTAATGACACATTTGAATTTCAGGGCAGATGATGTTAAACAGGGGATGCATTTTGCTGAGTTTTACAAGATGGCTGATGAGTTAGATATCATGACGAACAGGATCAGGGTGCAGGAGGTGGAGCCAGAGGTTGGATCTGAAGTGTGCAATTCAGCCCTATTGCTTTGGTTGCAAGCCAGCAGAAAGTTTCCCTTCTTTGACTTTTAGGAGCTACCAACTTGGCTTTTAATGCACAGGTGAGTGAGATGTTTGTGTTAACGCAGGTCTAATAGGACTATTCACCCAAATGTTCAAGAAGAAAGGATGCACGCAGTCCTAAAACAGAACTTTGTTTAGTAATTTTTTTTTAAAATCACTTAGGCTCTGATCCTTGAAAGTATTTAGCACCCTTATTTTCAATTAAAATCAGCTAAATCGCTGCATGAAATGAATGGCTGTTACATGTGTAAATACCATTTAATTCTGCACCTTTGATCTTTTGGAGGCCTTTTTACTGGCCTCCAGAGAGGTCCGTTAAACTAATGAAATAATTAACATCAACCATTTTGAGTCAGGGCTGAAACAGAGAACCTCAGATTTTCTGGTCGCATGGTATTAGAAAGAAGTGAATCCCTTTCATCTAAATATAGCTCTCCCTCCACCATCTTCATATGTAAAATTCAGAAGCTTAACTCCACCACTGGTATCAGTGAGATGCTTTTCCCAAGCCACTTTCAGAAAAAGCCATCAGAAATTGTTGCTAAATGTCATTTTCAGTATCAGCATTGCAGCTTCTGTCCACTGCAGATTAAAAGTCTCTTTCAAGCACCACTTTGAATTAAGCAAATCACAGTAGCACTCCAGCTACCCCATAATCTCTACTGGAACACTTTCCTGGCATATTTAGACTACAAATGTATTGCTATCAGCACCACGGAAGTCATGGGACTGTGAAACCTCTTTGCTACAACAAGACTCCAGAGGAGAATGAAAGCTTTTAATTTTTAGCAATCTCTTTACAGAGTACAGTATTACTGTGGCAGGGATAGTTTCCTTTTAGGGCTAGGCAAATCCAAGTTGGTAATAAAACAAACTTTTATTCTTTGTATTATATGTTTGCTATTACTCAGTTTTATTTAAAAATCTCTTCTCTGTGGAATATGTTGTTCAAAATGCCTGAAGTAATAATTTTTACAATTAATACCATTACAGTATTTCAGTTTATATATTAATGAAGAAAGAATTAATGATAATTAGGTATATGTATTAAATATTAGAAACCAGGAAGCGTTTAAGCTGAATTTATTATGTTTCATTGGTTAATTTTATTTTTTTTTTCATTTACAACTGTGTAAAACAATATATATTGCCTCCTTAGTACCTTTATTGCACAGAGTTTGGTGATGCAAATGCTCTATTTAAAGTACAAAGTAGGCGCTGCTGTGAGGACATACACATGAACACAAAAGATCAAGTGTTATAGTCAGGATTCACGCCACCAGCTTCAGGCAGTTACTGTTACCCTTCTAAATCGTAAAGGTAGAGAGGCAAGCAACTCATGAAAGATTCATGCCTTTGGCAGCCTAAGTCACCCTTTGCAGGTGACTAACTTGCACCGTGGGGCAGTTTTATACAGATCTTTAATCATTTAAGCCCATAACCTAACAGGCATTTAAGCCCCTACCTTCCGTTGCAATAAATTTAACAAGGGCACCTTGGTCGGTCTGCCAGTGTCTAGAGAGACTTTCAAAAGCAGCTGGGTGCTTAGGGTAGAATTCAACCCATCTAACTTCAGGTGTCTCCAATGTAAGTATCTATAGCTCAGCTGGGCATACAGATTCTGATTACAGCAAGTGGATAAAAATAATGAACAAACTCCATGAAGCCCAAACTGCAACAAGTTAACAGCGTGATTCCTACATCAGATGTAGATGTTTGCTCTAGAGCGAGGTGCAAGCACCCAGAGCAGGGACAGTCAGCAGAGCTGAACCCACACTCTTTATGTAAATCAAAGTTCACATAGAATTTACCTTCCGCTTAGCCAATACTCTACTAGACATCTGAATACCATCAAGGAATTGGTCCTCACAACCCAGTTATATTCCCCGTGGAAAACCTCCTCAATTTCAATGGAAGCTGGGTCAGACTCTGACAGTAGCTCACACTAAGAAGTTATAATAATCAATCACTCTGTACGGCTATGGCCCAAAGTAAGCCTGGTCACACAAGCATGCAAAAAGGCAGCGTCTGAGGCAAAATTAAGCTGCATTTGCTTCTCAGCCTTCTCAAATGTGAGACATAGTAAAGTAAAGCCTGATCTGGTCTAGTAAAGTAAAGCCCAATCTGGTCTTTCTCCTGCTTCTAGACAGGAGTGACTTTATGGCTACCTCGCAGTGCTCTCATTAATGCAGGGCAGAGTTTCTATGTATTACTTGTCTTCTGCATCAATTTTTCATTTGCAGTTTATTCACAGAACTCTTTACCAGTGCCCTTGAAGAGTCATCTTCTTCAAACGACTGAACTGATTGCATTACACAAAGTACACCAGTAAAATATTTTGGGGAAGTGAAACAACATTTTACTTTTTTCAAACTATTCCTTATATTTGTAATGCCAGATCCATCACTGGGTAAGAAAGCAGCATGCTAGCAGCATAATTATGGCACTGGGCATCCCTTTGTAAAAATCTACTTCATGAAATATTATGAGATTTGCTAATTGTGGAAAAAATCAGGCTAGAAACAAAGTGCCCATTTTTTACTACAAGTTAGTTAACTAATGCCTGTATTGGGTATATTATATGTTCTTTGTCATTCAAATTATTTATAACAAAATTGGCTGTCTTTCTCAAAAGATGTGCACTGCCTTGATCAGAAGTTGCAGTCTTGATGTATGTATTACTTGGTGAAACTATGTCTTGCATTACAAGAAGACAGGATGTCTGACCACTGTGGTCCTTTCTGCCCTTAACATCTGAAGCTTTTTCTCATATTGACCTTGAACCAAAGCCCAGAGAATTCAGTGGGAAACTTTCCTTGGGTTTCAAAGGACACCTCCCTGCAAACTGGCTATAATGTGCAAACTCACTTTTCAGGACTCCTGATGGCTGGGACAGAAAAATAGGGTTCCTTTTACCCTTGGAAATGTGATTTGCTTAGTGGAAAAGAGGCCTTCTATCTGCATAGGCATGAATTTTACACAGGTCTCAGGATTGCTGCCTGTTACACTGAGTAATACAGTACTATGTATGTTGTTCAGTGGAAAACATGCAAAAAGCTAAAATTAGCATCATGGCAGGAAAAATCATTTCTGGATATTATTTTAGTGTTGTACCCTTAAAGTTAAATGAGTAGGGGAGTATTGTATGTAATCATGTGTGAGGACCAATTTCCTGTCATCCTGAGCCCAGAAGTCATCTTACTGAAGGTATGAAGACTGACTTAGAAAAGCAAGAAGAATTTGGCCTTTAAATTAGTTTGGGCTTATTATCTTGGGGAGGAAATGTAGAGTGTAGTTAATTTTGATTGCTTCTCATTACATTACTCATTAATAAATACCTCGTTCCCATGCTCAGATGCCCACCTTGCTGAGAAAGGTGTGTACTCTGTTTACATCTAAATTAGTGTTGAATAATTTCAGTGGGCTGTATATGGCATTCCTCAAATTTTAGTTACCACGTGACCTCCCTAGGTTTTTCAGGTTGGTACATTCAAGATTAATGAGACATTGGCTCTCTATTAGGAAGCTATTTAAGAATATACATTTAATTATTGTGAATTATTACATGGATTAATACAATCTGAATTTTTTATCAATGCATGTTAACTGAATGGTGTCTGGTCTACCCCAGCATAAGGTCCCCAAACAGGACATTTTTCATGGATGTTGTTCTGCTAATGACAGCAAGTCAGATCACACACAGAAAGGGTCGAAATTTCAAACAACAGTCCTCTCTTTTGGGGAGCACCATCTACACACACATTTGTGCATTTGGACCTGAGTTAAGAGTAGTAGACAATATACAAAAGTGCACAGGCTTATGTTGTTTATTCATTTTGTAGGCACAGCAGTTGCCCAAACAAATGGGCACGTTCAAACACGGCCTCTCAAGTGCTGAGGAAACAGTGTTTTCACTGGTACACTTCTGAGTTCCTATAGGTAGCTTTCTGTTTTCTCTGAATACAAATAGCCAGTTTCAGCTTGCACACAGTCAAATGGAGTGATACCGTGGGAGCACTCTCATTAATTTTAATGACATTCATTTCTGAGTAAGGTGCTATTCCATGAGAGTAAAGGTGACCATGTCTGGTCCAAAGACATTGCTGTAAGTTGCTCCACTATATCACTCCATATTAGATTTCCTAACTTGTATGACCTGGGTTTGGGCTTTGTTTTTTGGGGGGTTGTTGGGTTTTTTTTTATAATTATTTTTATTTATTGTTTTATTGATTTATTTTTTATATTATTTCAGGAACTTTTCACATGCAGTAACGTCAGAGGAAATATTTTTACTTTCTCTGGAGATTCAAAGGAATTGAATTTCTAGCTCTTCCATCAGTTCTTAGTGAGAGAGATAATGCCTGCCTTTTACAGAGCCTTAGGACAGGTACAATATTTGGGGCATGCAATGTTTTAATTTCATCTCCTTTGGTCTGCTCTTGCTCCTACTGCCATTCATGACAATGACTCTTTTTGTCTCAGTGAAAGCCAGATCTGGCTCCCATCTCTGAGAGGATTCCAAAGTACATCTAGAATACAAAGATACATTGAGAAAAATAAAACATTATTTTGCTCTGAGTTTTTAGGGTTTTTTTAATTGACATCTGATGAGATTTTATTTCCAAAGATTAAGCGGCTTTGCTGTTGTCCAGGGGGAAAATCTTGAAACTACACATCAAAGCTAACGTTAATTTCTGTATTCTGCTAACATTGTTCTTTAATTGCTAAGATCTAAAGCACAGGTACCTGACTAGAATGAGTGTGATCCCATAAAGTTCTCTGTGACATCACGCTTTGTACCACAGGCAATAGCTACCTGACCATAGACACTGCCTGGACAATTCTAATAACAGACCAAGATTTGATCTTCAGCCAAAAAAACACCAACAGGTAAGTCATATATGTGATTTTTGGAGGCCAAGTCATCTTCAGCGTGGGCAGTTCTGCAAAACTGTGTCTCTAAAGGCAGGGAGACAATAGAACTATAATCAAGAAACTTGCAGGAATACAGAAATTTAAATAAAACCATGTTACATGATGCCTAAGAAGCTACATTTCACGCACTTAAATATAATCTAATATACTGCTAGTCCTATATCTATTGTCTAATTATCACATGGGTTTGCTTCTTGGGTAAACTTTCCCT
>NW_009649036.1:668670-789285 GCF_000708025.1 Charadrius vociferus
TCCCTACTGTCTGCATGGAACATTCCCACTTTCCATACACTTAGCCCCCAGATTTAATTCTTCTGTCACTAAATTCAAACTAGCTCTAGTTCTCATATCCAAGTAATAGTGTCATGGTATAAGCAAAATGAATGCAGCCGAGATACAAGCATGTCTTACATATCACCCAAAAGCACATCTTACGTGCCACTGTACAAATCAGATTTGTCACTCCAAGCCTCTGCTCTCTGAACACAACTGTAGCACTGGTTAAATGACAACTCCAGAAGTTATGACAACCTGGAAGTATAAAGGTCATTACCCACAAAACACTGAGGAATTATGGCAATATCATCATGAACAAATAATAGAGAATTCATTTGCAGTGAATTACAAAAGGGCCTAAAAATTTTGGGTTTTAACAGTTCTCTTCTGCCTTTTTGACTGCATTCAAGGCTGCCAATGCGTTGCCTTGGCAGACAGACGTACCAAGAATTACAATAATCCAATCTGAGGAGGTCATGAGAACATGAATCTAATGAATCTAGGCTAATAATTACAGCTCATTTAATTACCTCTGAGATAAAGCAGGAGCTGTAATTTTTTTTGTAATTGATGTTGCTGACATCTTTGTACCTTTTAAGTGTACTAGTTGTAAAATCTGCCATGTTAATGTTGAAGTTGATAAAAATGTCACAAAGTAAAGCAAAGATAATGGAACAGAAGAGTCTTTAAATGTCAAATAAGTGGAAAGGTATTGATAGATAGATACTTTACTGCTTTTATGCTGCACATGAGCTCTGCAATAAATGTACAACATGTGTGAGGAAGTGAATCGGGAGCTCCTGGCTGAAATACTGTCAAGGTTTTGTTTGGTCAGATTTTCTCAATGTAATTCTAATTTTTTATACTTGCCTTAGGCCATTATCATGAAAGCAGACTAGACACTTGATGGAGGAATCCATGTTATTATACAGACATCCACATTAAAATATTGGATAGCTTCAGGCCCTAAACCTGGTAAACTTGTAATTATGTGGCAACTATATTCAGGTAAATTGCCTTATTGAAGCTTTGTATCCACCACACTGGGAATTTGGAAAATAGTACCTTTAACAATTACAAAAAATACCTAGCTCAATAACGACCTTTTTTTATACAGAGCATTGATTATTCTTTCTCCATGGTCTGATCCTGCACCTCTGCAACCAATGAGAGTTTTACAATCAATGAGTTTAACTTCATTGGGAATAGGAGCAGGTCCTCTGTGCCTAATGGACCTTGAAATTAACACAACTTCTTTATATTTTTGCTTTTGCTTCAGCACTCAGTGCCAGCGCAGGTTTCAGAGAGATGTTTCCAGCCAGCTCACTCTCCCCCTGCTGGACCTTGAACAGCAGAGGACAAACGGAGCGGAAGGTAAGTCACACATGGACAGGAGATTTTGTTATGCATCCTTGGTTGGTTGGTTTTTGAAAGTCATGTTTGCCTTCATCAATAATTTAGTATCACTTCCTTCCTCACATTTTAGGCAATACCTTGATGGTCAGGGATATGGCCTGTGAGTCCAAAGGACACTGTGGGATAGTCTTGCAGAGCTCAGCTCTCGGTGCAGTGGGAACTCTGACAGTGGGCTAAATAGTCAGATGGTTTTTCTCCCAGCACGTGGCATTGAGATTACCAAGAAGCAGCAGCTCAGAGAGCACCAGCCCTCTTCCTAAACTGTGACCCCCATCTTCTCCCCATAACAGGGCTGTCCAGGCACCAGGGAAGAAGGGGAGATTTGCAGGAGAAACATAAGATCAAAGTCTATTGCAGATAGCCTGCTAAAGTTGTATAGGCCTATTCATCTGCAGAAGGAGGGCAATAATAGGTACTATTTCTGCCTTAATTTAGGTTTAAAATTCTTTGAAATTATCTCTGCCTGCATTACTTTACCACCTAGTGCTACTACATTTCTTGATGTCTATTCTAACTGTATCCATCATGACCTGTTATAAAACCAACAAATTATGAATATTTATTATTTGTAGCATCATTTGACAGATAATAGCTGAAGTGAATCATCTTGCTGTCTTTTTAAACAAAACACAAAAGTATACACACACACACAATCCTGTATGAAAATACCCACTCAGACCTGACCATATTTTTCATTGGTGGAACATAAACAATAACTTCTTTCTTTGTGGAACCATTTTAAAACCACAGCAATAGTTTTGACTTCATCACTGTAGTTTATTGTTTTCCTGACATTTTTTTTGAATTATATTCATTGTACAAATTTAATTCATTTATGCATTCAGAAGGGAAAAGACAAAGTTTCTCTCTGTGGTCCAACGTGCAGCTGATAGTTGTTCAGGCTTTTGATATTTCACACAAGGTTTACCTGCAAAGCTCCCTTTATCTCAACAAAAGAAGAGGAACATTTATTCAGAAATGTAATGTGGGCATGTAACAGAGAAAACTGGGCAAACAGGGCTCAGATGTCACCCACAAAAAGACCCTTTTGGAAACCACAGCAGTTCAAGAGGGAAGAAGTAATAAACTCTTTTCCTTCCGCTTCTTCGATCTTGGATTATAGCGTTGACAACAACCCGTTGCAGGAAAAGAAGAACAAGGAACGTAGCATAAAAAGTGAGAGGGTTATGCACTTTCACCCCTCTTAGCAGACTGTTGTAACACAGAGGTTTTGAAAACTCTATGATAATGATAATAGAAATCGTACAGTCTCCTCAGCTGCTTTAATAATCTCACATAATTGATCTAAGAAGTGACATTTAAAGTGTTATTTAGATACTGCCAGCTAGCTGGTTGCAACCTAACACTTCAAAACTGTACCGATTAACTGGAGTTGCTGTAAGTTCAGTGATAGTGACATGATTTTGAAGAAGCAGAGGACTCATGGGTCCCATAAGTCCTTGAACTAAAGCAGCAATAAAGTTTGTAGCTCCTACATGACATCACGATTACATTTGTTTTTCTTTTTTAGAGTTTGCCATGTATTAGCTGTCTTTAAACTCCGTGGAACAGATCTTTTATTTACTAGTAATTTAAGAACTACTAAAGCAGAAGAAACAGGCCTACAAAACAAACATGGAAACAAACCTCCTCTGTGTGAAAGGTGTCCCCCCAAATGATTGAACACTCCAGCCCATTCAAATATCTCAGCCACTTCAAAGTGCACTGAGAGCCAGACAAGAAGGGCTGGAGCTAAGCACCTTCCAGACCTGTCTGCCAGCAGAGAGCTCAGATATAAGTCTTGATGAGTCTTCACGTGACTTTTATCTCAACTAGCACAGTATAGATACCAGCTGAGATAATGCCCCTAGTTCATGGAAAGAAACAGGTGCTTTACAGGCAGGAGTTATCTGACCTATTTTACATGACTAATTTAAGATCAAATGAACTGTATGCTGGAAGCATACTGTTCTGTACATTGACTTTAGAGGGAAACCTTTAGCAGAGCTGCTAGCTTTGGTGTTGGCATGTGCATTGTGGATGTCTACATTTGGTCAAATGAATCCATCCAGGGTATATACCTGAATCCAAGGCACAGCTTGGCTTCTGGACACCTATGGAGACAGAAAATTCATGGTTCAGTATGTTTTTTATGCTCTCTCAGTCTGCTGCTCAGTTAGGTTTACATATGCCATGATGCAGAAAGTGGCCAAGGAGCAGCAGTTGACCATGGCTGGAGTTAATTGTCTAAATAGCTAGCTAAGAGATATTTAGGCTTATAATTAATAGACATAAAAAACATGCAAAATGTCATGTTGATTACTACTCTTGCAAGTAGCAGGAGACTGGTTGCATCATGCCTAGCAATTGAGCTGTTGAGGTGGGTAGAGGACACAAGCAAGGGGGTCAGGAATAGACAAAGATTTGGGGACAGACACCAAATGGGGAGAAATGCACCCAAATCCTGCCAGCTGCCACAATCCAGAAGGAGTTGGTACCAAACTGTTGCTCTGTAATATGAGCAATTTAGCCCCTGCCTTGTGCTTCACCAGCACTGGGAAGTGTGAAGGAGGTTCACAATACATTTGTCAAAAAGCTTTTCTATCTGTAATTTCCACAGTTATTATCTTGATTTCATACACTAAGACATAGCTTTTCTTCTTTATTTTATTCATCATTTTGGACATGTATCACACCTGTTCTTTGCTTTTAGCATAGCAAGGTTTATCTTATCCTATGTTAGATATCTAAACCAGACAGATCACCTCAGTCCATCTTCCTTCAGTTATTATAAAGGGAGATAAGAACTGTACCTCGCATTTTAGAGTCTGCTTTGTAGATAAATAAAGAGGAGCAAGATGAAGACAAATTAATTTGAATGTTGGTTTTTTTCAGTACCAAAATAAAATCTTTCCTACCTTAGCTTCGACAATTTCAAATTGTTAACTATGTTCAAAGAGAAAATTGTTGCATGAAGTGATACATAACCATTCTATCTTTACTCCTGTATCTTGCTGTCTACAAATGCTTAGAGATAAGTATATGCATGTTTTCTTGGAGAGGAATGTTTTCCTGAATCATGGCCTGAACAATTACACAGAAAAGAGACCTCACTATGAGGAACATTTTGCATTTTATTGAAAATAAGCCACCATTGGAATGGAAGAGACAGTTATACAGCCATGCACAGCACCATTATCCAATAGTTCATGGTTTAAGGTGCATAACTTCTTACTCAGATGAAATTCTCAGAGGCAGTTTGAGGTAAATAAAATATAGCTTTCTGATACAGAATTTAACAGCTGTCTTTGCTTAGCATTTTGATTTGCTTTTCTTTCTCTACTAAAGTGAACAAAATATGTTGAGAATCTACATATTAGCGCCACAGAAATGTATTTTTCTTGGCATCCCATATCCTGTTTCCTTCTTTCCCAAGTTTGCTGTTCTCAGCTTCCCAAGTACAGCAATCCCCCAGCTGCATCTGATAATTCTCATCTCAACAACAACAAAAGAGAAAAAAGAAAAGCCCTCTGCAAAAATAATATACTCATTTTCATGCCAAATCTAAAAGAAAAATAAGTAAATGAACAGCTGGACTACAGTAAATGATTTTTGACTAGTTTAAGGGAATTTTATATACAATCTTCTCTAAGTATTTCCTCCACACCTGCAGCAACCCCTTTTTCCTCCTATTCCATTCTGACTGAGGAGGGATAACATGGGATCCTGAATCATCAGTTAATCTGGAAAAAATCCTACGTTGCAAGAAGCACAGTTAATTCTACTTTTTTATTTGGTGCCTTCCTCCTCTTCCCTTTTCTATGAATCTTTAGACCAGAATAATGAAGAATTTTGCCATGGGGAAACGGTTTATTTTGCAAGAGTACTACAAAACACACCTTTAGTGTAAATTGGGTTATTTTCATTTATTTTATTGGAACTCAGGAAGTTCTTTCTTACATGAGTTGGGGGCAGGGAAAGGAGGTGCCTGATTAGTGGAAGTCCAACCATAAGGAAACATTTCTCAGTGTTCCTCCCCCCCAGAAAAAACAAAACATGACTGACATTATTGCAACATCTGCATAACTATGCACAGTTTGGTTATTCTCATTAAGAGCTATGAAATACATTCTAGAAATTTCTACAGCCACTGTTGTATTACCACACAGAACCCACCATTTTTCTCTCCCAGTAAACCTAGAAATAAACATTGAGCTAGCTTAAGGTCCACTCATTTAAATATTGTAAAATATAAAAATGAGTTTAAGTGCATTTTGGAATTATGCAAAACTATAGTAGGTTTCAGCTGGGATAGAGTTAATTTTCTTTCGAGTAGCTGATGTGTTTTGGATTTAGTATGAGAACGATGTTGATAACACATATTGTTTTAGTTATTGCTAAGCAGTTAAGGACATTTCAACCTCTCATACTGGCCCTCCAACAAGAAGGCAGGGGCACCCAAGAAGCTGGGAGGGAACACAGCTGGGACAGCTGACTTCAACTGACCAAAGGGATATTCCATACCATATGATGTCATGCTCAGCGTATAAAGCTGGGGGAAGAAGAAGGAAGGGGGGGTTGTTCAGTTATGGCTTTTTGTCTTCCCAAGTAACCATTGTGCATGATGGAGCCCTGCTTTCCTGGAGCTGGCTGAACACTGAACTGCTGATGGGCATTACTGAATCAATTCCTTCTTTTGCTTTGCTTCTGCGCACAGCTTTTGCTTTACTTATTACACTGTCTTTATCTCAACCCACAAGTTTTCTCATTTTTACTCTTCTGATTCTCTCCCCCATCCCAATCTGGGGAGTAAGGGAACGGCTGTGTGGTCCTAGTTGCCAGCTCTGGTTAAGCCATGACAACCTTTAAAGGAAAAATTGCTCTAAATTCTGATATTAAGATAACAACGTATTATGAAAAGCAGATTACTAGATTATTTTTAAAAATAATAAAGCTTTATTCACCTAAAAAGGCTTGACAGAATCAATTACCACAAACCATGGGCACTATGTACTCCAGGAGATAATAAATTTTGGTATTCAATGAAAATAAAGCTGATGCAACCTATAATTATTTTTTTTTCCTTCTACACTCTCTCACACTCTGTCACAATATTACTTGATGAGTATTGTTACTTCTCTTGATTGTTAAATTTCTCAAACAATGAAACTGGCATATCAGCTCCCCTAATTGAACAATTTATCAAAAGTGTTTGCCTTTTAGAATGAATATTCTAAAGGACAGACAAAAAACAGAGTCAGTTAAAACTGCTTACCTTGTAGAACACAAATAATACTAGTTTTCAACGAATAAACTGGAACCAATGGAGGTGTACTTATCTTCAAATGCCATTTGACTGACTGACATTTATTCAGGCTTCATTATTCAAGTGTCAGGAAGTAAATAAGTGAGTTTTATAGACTTTATGCTAATTTACTCTGGCAGTTAATTTACTCTGGCAGCACTGCCTTCTAGAGTATTATAGCAAAGTTTGTACTGAAGGGTGATGAAAGCTCCTCCGTACCCCCCCCCTCAATCTCTAACACTCAGACACTTCGGTTTCTTCCATACTTTTCCTGTGATTTCAAAATATGGAAATTCATTGCAGTACAGTAGATATGAGAGTGCATGTACATGTCTGTATTACATACACACAATTTTCACCACATTTTTAGACCTGACAACATTGGTAGGAAAATTCACAGCAGAACGTCTGATGTTTGTTAAATTCACTGGCAGTATCAAGCGGGCCTATCTCTACGAGAGTTCAGCACTGTGGGCTCCAAAACTTCTGAAAATATGTAATGAAAATTAACCTGCTTACCCACAGAAAGAAAATTAACCTGCTTACCCAGAAACTAATGCTGACATCAGAAGTCTCCTGCCAAAAGTGGAAGTGCTGGCAGTTGTATTTAACAGACCAGATATCCTTTGGTTTTGGTTTAGTCCTAAGTAGTTATTCTTTCCTGTTGTTTGCAGCTCTCTTTGTGCTGAAAAGAAGAAAGGGATTCAGCTGTTTTGCGCATAAAAGAGAATGGAGGTGGGGAAAACCATACAAGTTGTCTCATGTCAAAATTAAGGGCAGAAGGAAGCGGGTGGCAGGAGTCCCACTTGTTTCAATAGGGCTGGAGTGCAGCTGACCCAAAAAGATCCTGCGCTGCTCCATCTTGCCGGCAAGATCTGCCTAAACATGGCTTGGATGCTACTGAGAAGCTGGCGAGTCATGAAAGGGCCTCCCAACTGTGGCACACTACAGTTTACTTCTTTGTTTTCTAGGGATGTTTTCAAGGACAGGTTTGGTTGTTCCATTGGTTTGACTATTGTTGGGGGTTTTTTGCTTGTTTGCCTTATTTTTTGGAAGTTTACCTTAGGAAAAAGAGAAATTGCTTTTTGAAAGTGTGAGAGGGACTAGAATTGAAAAGAGTGTTTGGGACGCAAGAAATCACCTTATATGAAGATCCTGTTCCTTGACAATGCCAAAGTTTTGCCCCATCCTTCCGCATCCGCAGGGCAGCCTCCAGCACAGTTTCCTCCCACCACTTTCTGTAAATTGTTCAGAGTCATGAATAATTTCAGAGGAAAAAGATTGGTTTGGAAAACACCTGAATTTTGTAAACTGAAGTACCAGTTTTGATCAAATATCTGAAAATGTCAGTAACATCATTGCTGCTTTACCATCAGAATGAAAGCAAGGCACAGTTGTTGTTGTTTTCCAGAATGTCAGAAATCTTAAAAGATAAAATTAATCTTACCTTCACTTCAGTATTTTATTTGAATTATCCTTGTAGTACCATCAGGTTCCAGCCTTATTCACTACCAGCTGAATCAATTACCTTTCCTGATAAAACAATTTTCGAATGTTTCAGGTTTTAAAATATGTGATTTCATCAAGGCAACAGTCCCTGACTTCATAGCAAGAACCTTTTTTAAATTGCTACACACCCCATTCGCCTGCTCTGTAAAGAAATGCAATTTAGTGAGAGTAAGTTTGTTAAATTAGAGCAGTAGGTGCATCAGACACTGGTAGGATTCTTTAAATGTATGAGGAATCAGTGCAAATATATGCATACTGGAGAATTGTCTTTAAATCAGATATAGTATAAACATGCAACACAGTGATGTTTACTCTATAAGGAAAATTATAAAATGTTTCTCCTAAAAATGGTCCTCATCCAATGGGAAAAAAAGTCTCTCCTGTGGTACTTAATCAAACTATTCTAAGCGGAATAAGCAAACCTTTGTTTATTTGTTAAAAGGTGGTTCACACCTGGAATCTCTCCCTCCTCCTTTGAAGTGGAGGTTAAAAATCATTAATGCGAGTAAGAAGCAACACTAAAGAGGTTTGAGGCAATGTGCACAGCCAAGCAGTGGAGCAAGTTGCCCAGAGATGCTGTGCAGTCTTCATCCATGGATGTTTTTCAAGACCTAGCTGCATAAAGCCTGAGGAGCCTGGTCTGACCTTGTAGCTGACCCTACCTTGAACAGGAGATCAGACTACAGACCTCCTCAGATCCCTTCCAACATGAATTATCCTGTAATCTTATGATTATATTACCTATATATTTCTAAGACAAGGTTTATTTTTCTAGGGCATTAATGGCTTTCTAAGGAAGGTGATAGTCTCCACTGAAAAGGTACCTTCAGGCAGTTCCCTGGTGTTCTGCTCACACTCTAACACATGTTTAAAATTGAAGGTAACTCTTGTTTTGAATTGCATGTTATCACAGTACATAGAGACTCGAGTTATGCACAACTGGAGCAGATGGCAAAATGCTGTTAGTGTCCAAACATAGAAAGCATAAAAAAGATTTTTATGCTTACCTTTATTTTTCTTATGAAATTACCAAGAGGTTAGGATGGATATAGCCAACCAGGCTTAGGGAATTTAAGCTAAAAGATCATTTAGATCCTGTTTGCTTTTCCCCTTTAGGTCACAACAGACTACCTGCCTTTGGTCATAGAGGCTTTTAAACATACTTGAAGAACTTTTGGTGTTTCAGGCATCTGGGATGCTTGAAGTACTTGGAAAACAGCCCAGTTGTCCATGGGGATGTAGATCCCTCATACCTGACAGCAATAGAAATTCCAAGACGGTCCCTAATAGCCCCACAAGAGATGGGCAGCCCCAAATCCTGTCTGGGGTAAGGCACCTCACTGAAGAGAACCATAGGTAACGCTTGTGTCCTCTGATTCCCTGCCCCTTGCTAAGGATGTTTTTTGAGCAGGGCAGAGATTGCTCCGCTTTGCTACAAATCCAGTGAGTTCCTTTTCACTTCTCCCTGGCTGAGATTGCTCTGGAAACGTGAGTCAAAGTGACACCATGTACAGCTGATAGAAAAGTAGTGCCATGTCATTTTTCATTTCTGGCTACTTTCTTGGGGTTTATAGAGGCAGCCAAAGATCAGTCAAATAATTTTTCAGGGCAGCCCCCAACCTGGGAATTGGAAGCCATTAAAACAAGGAAAATCTTTGATTTTGTTTGCAAATTGGAAAACGTGCTCTGCTTTTTTGTCTGAGGTAGCACCTCTGTCGTTGGCAATGAAATGATGTCACTTTACTCCATCTGAAGTTCCAGCTTTGACAGTGCTTTGTCAGCCACTTCATCTCTCGGTGTCAAACCTTGCATCAGAAACAGCAGCACTGAGAAAACAGCTGATGCCTATATTTCTTTTCCAACTAGAGGATGCAATGTCAGATGCAACACCTGTTTAATCTCAGGGCTGGAAATATTTTTGCCCTCTGTCGTTTTGAAATACTAGGTTTTACTATGATTTCCTGTTTTGCTTATGTGCCATAATCCAGACTGTGGTTTTAACTAGAAAGGTTATGGGAGAAACGAAGCTGTGGCTCAAGTCCAGGTGATGACATATCTTTTCTGAATCTCTGTGTCTGGATCTGAGACCTATGTTCACACAGATCAGGAATATTTTCCTTATTAAAAATTAATTTCTCTTATGCTGGCTCTTCTTCACCAAGAGACAGAAGCTACTTAGGTATATCTATCTGATTTGAGCACCTACTGTCAAAATTTTAATCTCAAAACCTGCATACTGGTGCTGTCTAGAGGTGCCTAAAGGTCTGCAGGAGCTTTTATTTCTGACATAAAACTTCCCCAGGGACCTAATTTCTGCTTCGGGAGGGTTTACTATAGGAAAAAAGACAGCTATTAGCAGTCTCCAATTTGACAAGGCTCAATTTCACTGGGCAGTTTCAGATTCTGGGTAGCTATTTCATGCCAGAAATGCTTGTTGAAGTGTTTCCAAAAATGAATATTCCCAGAACTTCCATTCTTGAGGGTTAAAGAAGAAGATGAAATGGAATAAGTAATTCCAGTTTGATTTGGGTTGAACCTTATTTTTCTTTTTTCTCTCTGAGCAGCTTTCTGTTTTCTCTTTCTCAGGAGTACTGATGTGCCAGAAAGGAAAGTGCAGCAGGCAGAAACATCACTGAGCTTATAGCTGTGACACCTGTAAATCCTACAGTCTACCAACCTACATGAAAGAAAAGTCAACATTTGGGCGCATTTACTGATGCTGGGACAAAATCCCAGCCCTAGAAAAGCTGCTTGTAACCCCAAGGTGTTTTTTTCATCACAACAGCTAACCTGAGCAAAACATGCCATCCGGGAACTCTGTTTACTGCTGCGTACATCTCCAGCTAGGACCTAATCTATAATTGTTCATAAGGATATGTTCACTGAAGAGAAACATATACTCTTAACTCACGGAGATTCACCCATTTTGGATAGCAAACATATACCCTGAAAACATGGTATATTCACATGCCCAACTCTCCACTCACTATCAGCGCAGATCAGCATAGCTGATTTGCACATAAACACTATTTTTCCTTTTGTTGCTACTCCCCAGCTGTCAACAAACAGAAAAATTAATCTAAAATTGTAATGTTAGCACTTCATTCACTACCAAGAGAGTCATTCGACTTGGACATTTCCAATTTCATTTCTAATAAGGATATTTGATTTGCTTTATTTTAGACTGCTTTCACTCTTTTTGTTTGTGTGCCAGCAGCAATCACAAGTAGCAACAGTGCTATAAGGGAGCATGAATGGAATTTGCACCTAGAGCGTTTGCTTACGTCATCTTTCTACACGATAATGTGTAGCATTTGGGAAGTGCTCAGTTCGTATTAATCTCACAGCAACAGGATAACAGGGTGCACCTTCCTCAGCACTTTAGCTCAGAACAGGGAGACACTTGTAAAACAAAACTCCGGAGTATCTCCCCTTACTCTTCTGAGTTCGGAGGGCTGAACAGTCGCAGAGCATGCAGCCTGGCTGCTGCTAAACTGGAAGGCACACGCCAGGAGGCACCTAACAGTTAATGGCCTTCCACTTCATGGGACCAGACTAGGGTTTGTCCAAAGTGTTACCCCACTCCTTCCTTCCTACTTCCTCAAAACATGCATAATGTAGACGTCATGCCCCCAGCACCGAACTGCTCTGCTGTAAAGATCGTCTATGCATCTGTATTACTTACTAAGAGACATACAGCCTCAGCCAATTTGCCGTTAGCATCTGGCAAATGGGAAGCTGAGCAAACAAAATAGTAACAAAGTCACCAAAATGCTGTAAAATAGATTGAAAAAGACAGAAAATGTCATCTCCAAAGATCCATTTACTATAAGCTGGGTTTTTTTCCCTCTGCACCAGCAGTAGTTTTGCAATTAAGGCATATGCCTTTCTCAGACAATTATTCAGGGTATTATAAAAAGCATTATTATTATTGTTGTTGTTGTTGTTAATAATAATTAATGTTCGGGTTGTTGTTAAACTCTTTGAACTGTCTGCCAAGCCTGCCTATTGGGGGAAAAAAAAAGCATCCTGAAGGCGCAATTTCTTTGAACTGATCTCCAGAGCTTTGATTTGGTGACGAACATATCCTGCCATCTGAACTTACTGAAAAATGAGCTCTCATTCTGTGCAAAGCATGCTCTTAATGCATAAAGATACTTACTTTACTGTACTAGTAACCCAGAACAACAGAGGACAAGGAAAGTAGATGGTCACACCATGCTTAATAGTACTAAGCTTTATTGGACAGGAAAACTTAAGCCTCTGTGGGACAGTGAAATTTTACAGTGTTTGTAATACAAGTGGGAAATAATACATACAGTTTATGCTTTAATATCACCGGAGGTGTGTGACACACATGCACAACATATTGGTGTAGGGCTTTTCTGAAATGGTGAGCATTGGTAAATAGGACTATAGCTTTCCACCAGTAAATGAAATTTTCCCTGCCATAGAGGCCAACCTGCAGAGAATGGGCTGCATCTATGCCTGCAGGTTCCCTTTGATTTAGATCAAGGTGGCAATGTACAACAGCCTACCAGAAACAGCTCCAGGAGCTCTCAGGAAGGATTTGGGAATGAGTTATCCAGCATGGGCCAAAAGCAGGCTGGGGACAGAGAATACGTAGTCACACTGCAATGCCTGGGAACTGTCCCAGAGATTGTTTAATCCCCTAATACAGTCATAATCTAAGAGGCCGGCTGCCTCTTCAATTAAGTGAAACTGTCCATCATCTTCCAGACTGTACTATACATAAAATCCTAATGGAAAGATGTGTAAAAGCATGAACAGATATAAAGGTGAAGCTGAATTTACTGAAGTGCTCAAATCTCACACTCAAAAGATGTTAAAGAAAGCCCCACAGGGGTAATTACAAGCCAAATTTAAGCCTGGTAGGAGCTGGAGGTCTAAATAACTTGTAGTTCTAGACCTTACCTCCTGAGCCAGTTGTCAACATACTTTTGAAGATCCTTCCTGAACCACCTAGTTAACAGAGTAGGGAAGGACAGACACTACCTGTCTATGTATATGTAGGTCTCAAAACATATTTAAAAACTTGACCTTAAATTACATATATACCTGAAAGCTTGACAAGGCAGCTTGATGAGAGGTCTTGGTGACACTAAGCCCTGAAACATACTTCATCCCACAGACAGAAACAATCACGATTTCTGAAATGTCTGCTACATTCATCGAGCAGGTGGAGTTGGTTGGGTTTTGATGAGAAAGCAAATTTCTAGGCAATGCACAGTGTTGCATCCTGGGAGGCATTTTGTAATTTATGCCAGTGGCTTCTTAATGCCTAGATTTTTGCCCTCTTTTTACACTCTGTAGGAATCCAAAATAAATTTAAAAAATACCTAAAATAGATCCATAATTAAATGTCATTGTACATTTGGCGCTACTTACCCACTATATTTACGTAGGAAGAAATGAATTTTTTAAGCTTGGCTTTACTTACTGTGAGGTGATTTTTTAAAAACATATGATGAAGATGAAAAGTTTTTCAATGAAAGGGACCTTTAGCAGGTTAGTTTGTTAGGTCTTGGACCAGGGTCTTGGTCCTGTGAAGGTGCTTCATGCTGGTGTGCTACTGTAAGGAAGACCTAACACTGGTGCAATTAGCAATTTCTCTACTCTGCTTGCAGCTGTTCTCACAGGCTATAACAAAAATGTGATCTAGAGTAAAATGTATTGATGGAGAATTTCTGCTCCCTAGAGTTTCCCAGCTTTCTAAGCTTGCAGGTGAGGCCATAGGGCACATCCAGCCCATGTCACAGCGTGGTGCTGAGTTCTCCCATCTGGTGTGGGAAGCACCGGGGCATCCACGGGGAGAGGGTGTGTGAGCCCACGCCAATGTAGCCAGCTGGCTGAGCTTAAGGCTGAGTGCCACACAGGCCAGACACCACTGCCACCACCAGAGCTGGCTTTATCACATGGTGAATGCACACGTGCACGTGAGAGATGTAAAAGCAGTGCTGAAGCTCTGCTCTAATTTACATCTGAAGTCTGCAGGGTCTGGGACCAGGCCACAATAAATGATGTAGATGTCCTAGACCATTAGCTGCCTGAGGAATTAACTGGAAAAATTATGTGATCTCATTCCTGGAGAAATGTATCTTTTGGACCCTAGAAGAAGGAGCGGTAAGACAGAAATGAAACCACCTCTCCACAGGTTTGCAGCACGATGAAGTTTGTGAAGCCTTAAAGTCAGAAACATAGCCCAGATCCTCCCTCAGTTTTAACTGCAGTGGAGCAATGTTGATTCACGTAGATTTATGTCTGAATCTAGAAATGTAACATTTTCAAAATTGGCCGCAAGGTTATATTTTTCACAACTATCAGTAGTTGCATGAGGAGTAGGTCGAACCAAGTGTATGTAGGCCAAGCAAACCAAATCTAGCACATATATAGGGAATTCAAGAGCGTTTCACTCTACAGAACTGTTTTGAAGCTGAGAGTTGTCCTGAATATTTTTGGAAGAAACAATCTCTGAGACTGTGTCAGCTTCCACACAAAAAAGAAAAAATGCCTCAGCAAAAAAATCCCGCTGCAGCGCTTGATCAGCCTGCTCTTCAGTCATTGACAGGGACAAAAAGCATCAGGAAGAGAAGAGACAGCCTTAGCTGATGCAGTCTCTTCTGAAAAGTTGCTGCTGCGGCTGTTTCAGATGCTGTGGCTGTGGCTGTGGCTGTTGGTGACAGTCAAGGTGACTGAGGAGGGGCTAAAAATATGAATGCCCAGGGGAACACGTTAAGCACGTGCTCTGCCTGTCGCTCCGGGGAAGCTAACATCAGTACTAATTGATCCAAACGCTCGCACCGAAAGTGAAGGAGAGCGCAAGCTGGACAGGGTGAGGCAAAGCATCCAGTCAGACACCACCAAATACAGTTGAAACTTTGTTTGGGGGGTAAAGCATAGATTTGTGTCAAGGGCAAGGATCATGACAGAAGTGGAAGTAGGGGTTGAGGAAAAAGGGAAGAACGGTGGAGGGTCGGCTGTGGACATGGTTCCTCACCAGCTAAACCATAGGAATGGCCTGCAGGGACAGAGACTTGCCAGCAAGGTTGCATGTGCAGGGGAGATCCGTACAGCCATTTCTCTTTCTCAGGAAGGTAGGAGTTTCATTTTCTTCGGGGAGAAGGAAAAATCACAGTGTTCCCCCAGGGTCACTCCATGGATGGTGGTACCCACACAGGCAGACAATGTGAAAAAGAACCTGATCTGAGGAGGCATTTCCAGATGAGAGGTGCTGGATGTTAGCTGCCTTATCGAGAAACCACCACAACACAGTAATTTAATGTGCATTTTCCCTCCCACTCTCATGGAAAACAGGCTTGGCTCTCTTTTCCCAAGACAGGATCAATTCCCAACAGATGTTTAAGTCCTTTTTAGAAAAACTCCACAGGTGGAGATTTCATTTACCTGCACATTCCAATATTTCACTACTGTTGGAGCAGATCAGATCCTTTCTAATATCTAATCTGAACATCCTAGCTACAGTTTAAGGCCAGTATTTTTCATCCTATTACCCATGAACAGGAAATAGAGTTTTGAACCGTTTTAAATGAAATGGACTCTTCTGTTCTTCTTTGGAGGAGTCTTTTTTATATTTGGAACAAGCTTCCCTTCTAACATGGCTTGCCAGGCTGATGACAGTAAAAGTCCAGAGAGAACAACTTTCATGTAGCTATACTTGAGAAGAAAGAGAAAGCACAAGGAGTATATCATCAGGAAAAAAGCATGTGGTATCTAAATGGACAGTCATCTTCTGCTTTTTCTTCCTGGACTTGTTGAAGGGTCATCCTCTAGGTATTAGAAGAGCAGCATCAATTTACAAAGTCCAACAGAAGGACTGTGTAGAGAACTGTGAAGACTTGCTTGCAGTAAGGCAAAAATGCTGTAAGCATTGTGTTTACAAGTCAATCAGCAGTGACATAGACCTCCAGCTTCACTAAGCGAGTGGTGTTCAGACTGCTGAGAGTACAGAAGTGGAAGAACTGAAGCCACCAAAACAGCCCCAGTGGAGACAAAGACCCTTAGGAATCAAAAATGCCCAACTTTGCATGTAGCTGTAAGTGCTGCCTCAATACAGAGTTCACACTCGCTCTGACAAACCCGGTTCCATGTAAGCTCTCACTTTGTGGCAGCGAGGGCAGAATAAGCTAACTTTCAAATGGAGCAGTGAATAAACCATGATTCAATCAAAATTCAAGCTGGCTGGCCCACAGGCTTGGGAAATTAATCACAAGCAACCGATACTTCGCAGGAGCTTCTAAGACAAGGAAAGGAGGTTTTTGGAGTCCATGAACTCAAACCTGTTTTAGAAATAGGTTATGTTTCCGTCATAGAAACCCTCCTTTTGGGAAGGGCAGAGGAAAAAAAACCAACAGAGAAACAATATTCCAAAAAGTGATACAAAAGTGAGATGCAGCTGCCTAAGTAATGTATGGAAGATGAATTAGCATCTAATAAATTCCATTGATAAATTCTTCAGGCATATCATTAAAGATAAGACAGAGTTCTTTGCATATCATTAATGGTGGACAAAATTTCAAATCAGGGGCTGGCTTCATCAAAGGCATAACAGGTAGATAGATTTCCATATAATGAATGCATTTCTATTCATTAAATTCTGCAAGTAGAGAAATAATGAGTAGTGGAAGCGCTCATTATCAGATACTGATATTTATAGAAAACCACCACATTGTGGGAAAAAAAAATATAGCCCAAATCAATATTTATGAAGGACTGTTTTCCTATAAATGGAGAAAAACTTTGCTTTTTTATCATGAGTTCTTTGTTTAATTATCCACTCCTGCATTTTAATCAACACAAATGCACTATGTTTGTTAACAACCAAGTAACAAAAGCGGTCTACTCATTATTCCTTTGAGGAATTCACTCCCTTGTTGGATAACTGCAGTTCCCAGTACAGATCATATACATTCTGTCCTGTATTCACTCTTTGCTTTGCTGCTCATGAAAATGCTTTTTAGTTGATCCAAAACCAACCCCATCAGTGACAATAATAAATGGAGCCCAGAGAGAAATATTTCCAGGCAGAAAAAAGGCTTTGACCAGACCAAGTTTTAATTTTTTACTATTCTTTTACTGGGAAAAATGTGATTGAAAGTGACCTTTAGGTAAATGTTATCATCCAAAGTGAAAACAAGATTATTCAATTAATACTTTACATAGTACAAAAATGTTGGGCCATATCATGGGATTTAAAAGCTTATATTCAGTACACACAGATTTAATATTCATGCAAGTAAATCCTGTGGGTGCAGAGTAAAACACAAACCATGGTATTTAATGAGATTCCCTATCTGAAAAATGTGGTTATGGCTAAACCCCCTCTCCTTTACAAGAAATCTAATATTTGATTTAGGTTAATGATGCCTCTTCTCAAATTAATCTTGTGTCTTTAATTATTCAAATCTTCAGCGTTACTGAAACCATTCTAATTATTCCCATTGCTCAGTGGTATTAGCAAAAATTATGCTTAAATTTAAAATCACTTTAATGGGGGCCATATTATTCTCACGCTCATTTGACTATTTAAGATTTCACCTCTGAGACAAAAAAGGTTGACTGCAGCCAACATCTCCTTTATTAAAATTATCATCTTTGCATTTTTACCAGTAACTTAATAAGAAGCAAAGTAGACCACTCTTATTACATTCTGCCCCCACCTTTCAACTAGTAAATCTCACCCTTCATATTATCTCCTCATTTATGCTTTTTAAAGTTTTATGATACTAATATTCTTTTATGATCTGTTTGGTTTGTCAGCTGGCAAGGGTTTGTGTACCTTTTCCAGCGAATTGCCATTAAGAAATTAAGATTGCTGTTTATTTCAGGTAAATAAAATAGCATGTGAGACTGCAATGTTGAATGATATTTCTTTCCAGTGTTATTTCAAGATGTCAGTATATACATACATAGTTTACAACATAGGTTCTAAATACAGTAGAAGGAGACTCAGAAAGAGAAGAAAGGAAAATATTTTAGAAAAGTTCCGATTGTTTTATACTTAATGTATTCATTTCTATCATCTGAAGAGTGCTTGAATTTTAATATATGGAATCTCCTTTTAGCATGTTTCATTTTATTTAGTACTTTTGTCTCATTTGGGGACCTACCGCTGTTTTCAAAAGTCAGATTCTGTTCTGATTTCCTTTGTATTTTGGAAGTTACAGCTAACAAATTCCAGTACTGAGTCACCCAGAACTTGATTCTGATCACAGTCAGACTGAAAACCTTCCTACACAGAAGAAATCAGTCAGCGCTGTGGCATTATTCTGTCACTCCAAGGTAGACATCCATAACTTTAGGACTTATTTGCTGGGATGAGGATGGACCTGAGAGTTTATAGGTGAAACATATATCAGTGCAATAAAAAATTAAGCAGTTTCTTCATGAAAGCAAAAGGTAAAATGGAAAGTCCTCTTGACCAGTATGGAGTCTACGGCTTCCATACTAGGTGACAGATTCAAAAGCCAGGCCGGTTTCCTGTGGCCAGTCTGTACTTGTCAACACAGGCAATACAGCATATACATTGACTGTCATTTTGAGGACACGATATACTGCTATGTATTGTTTAAAATAGCAGTAAAATATCTAACTTGTGTCCTGGCACCTCTTGGGTGTTCACATCTTGGGAAGGTGTGAACTAATGTCTATTACTGACTGCAAAGCAGGAACTAGAAAAAGATTATATCTGTGGGTTAGCCACTACCCAACCACAGATTACTCTTCACTTTCCCTCTTTCCCATTTCCCCACTGATTGCTCCTTCGACAACATCCACTTTTCAGTCTCCTACATGCTTAATTCACATTTTGAGACGGGCCAGGGAACCCATTTCCAGCCTTCTAATCATGTGCCCTGTTAATGTCAAGCTGAACAGAAGGAACATGGAGTTTTCCTTCCTCTGGGTTCACTCCCCAGAGAGGAGCCCTAGTGGGAGTGTCAGTTGGCATCATTATGATTGAATTTTCAGTAATTGCATCATTATGTGCATTTCCACAGTATCTGGTACTCTGCAAATGAATTAGAAACACATCAGGATTCAACAAAAGAAGCAATACCCTCCTCTACTTGCCTTATCATAACCTCCTTCTTAAATAGATTAAATCCTTTCTTAAACAGATCAAATCAAGATAATAACTT
This sequence comes from Charadrius vociferus, assembly GCF_000708025.1. Taxonomy (NCBI): domain Eukaryota; kingdom Metazoa; phylum Chordata; class Aves; order Charadriiformes; family Charadriidae; genus Charadrius; species Charadrius vociferus. The sequence goes on from NW_009649036.1 coordinate 688,102, forward strand.
TCTTGGGGAGCATTGCCTAGAATAATCAGATTTCTCATGGGAAGACACTGATAATTAAATCCATCAGGGCTGGACCTCTATCTGACATTCACAAATACTAGTTCTGTAGCAGAAATCCATTGGAATTGGGATAATTCAGCAGGTTTCTTAGCTACATCAATCCATTTTTAAAAATATTTCATTTGTTTGGAGCTTTGCTGGAAGGCTAGGTTTTTTTGCATTGTTTGTTTGTTTGTTTTGAAGATAAAACATATCTTGTTGACAAGAAAAAGTTGCCAGTTCTGAATTCATTTATTAATCGCACATTAAACATTGCCTGGCATTTGAGAGCTTAGAAAATGTGCAGTGCTGATGTGAATGAGGAAAGGGTAGTGCTCAGAACCCGCTTGGGACCGTGAAACAAAAATATCATCAGTGCAGTTAAAATAGCAGTTCTGCTGCCATAAAGCTAGACATATCATCTGACAGTTGGTCCCAAAAAGTTTGGAAGAACCCAAAAGACCAGACATGAGCCCTTTCCTGGATTATTATCACCTCAGAGTTGGCTACAATCCATTTATCGATCCCCAGATCTCTACAAGCATGGTAACACCTGATCTGATACGCATTTAAAACTACCTTTCATAGAGTTCTTAAATGTGGACTATTGATTTGATAGACTATAATAACAGCCCTCCCTGTCTTGTCGATGCATATGTATGGGCTCCTAAGAGAATTATTGATCCTTTAAACTCTAATAGATCTTGCATGCTTATGAACTCTTTCAAATATACACTATTGACCTGTATGTCTGCACTTTGTATATGTGAATTATTCTTAGGAAACCTTTAAAACATTAATTATTGACAACTAAATACATCACTGTAAAACCTCTGGAGATCTCAGCCTCTTCTGTCAGAACAGCTGCCTTGAATGCACACTGAGAGACTCTCATTTAGGTCTCGTGTTCCAATTTTTCAGCAGAAATCTCAAGTACAGGACAACTCCTGTCTACTCAAGATTTGTGTTCTCTCCGTGTTTTAATGCAGTGTCACATACAAGTGTTTGGTGGAGCTCAGGACACTAAAAATAACTCAGACATGGTCACGGGGAATCACACACTACCAGCTTTTCTTCTCAATAGTAATGACTGATTTGAGTCACAGATCAAAAAAAAAAAGTGTACAATGGGCCTAATAACAGTAGGAAATGATGTGACGATTATCTACACACATAGGATAACAGCAAGCATTCAAACCTACAGTCATGTTCCCCTGGCAGGGAGGCTTAGGTAGGGCTTATGCATTTATGGCCCCATGTGGACTCTACTTCGTAGACTTCCTTGGTTGCTTATCCCCACAGCTGGCTTGGCTGGACCAGTACTCGCAAAGGCATTCACCCAAAGTATAGGTTTTGGTGCAGAAAGTTAAAAAAGGAGACGTCTCTAAAAAGTGTAATTAAGAAAATTGCTGTTATTCTACAGATCGGAAACATTATATCTTTTTGTTTCTGGTGCTTTCAGGCCTCTTTTTGGTCCAAATTTTCTTCAAGTGAATGTTACAGGAGTCAGGTAATTTCAGCAGCAGCCTGAAAACCTGTTCTTTACAAATTATTTCTTATGTATCCAAATTCAATGCCAGTTTCAAAGACTCAGTACTTCACACAAAAGTCCTGAGCATTAGATTCCATTTGAATTCCCTTGTCAATATGGATTTTTAGTGGAAAAAAAAAAGCACAACCTTTCCTGAAATTCACATGTTTTGAAAAAATGTCAGTTCTGACAGCTTTTTATTTAAGGAAAAATCAAAGTAAAACCTTTCAATAATGTCTATGCTTATTAAATAAAATGTTTCACTTTTTGCTTCAAAATTACTTTCGGGAAATTAAACTGTTTTAATGTAAAAGAACATTAAAAACACAGAAGTAGTGCATGGTTAGTTTCTGAATGAAAGGGTTTTAATACTTCTGAAATTTATTGTGTTAAGTCAAAAATTTTTGCAATCTTATTTCATGGGAAAATTCAAATTTGTTTTGTTCCGATTTTGGAGATTTTCCTTCTCTAATGAAACATAAAAGTTAGCTATTGCTAACATTTTTGTTACTACAACACAAATCTACTTACCAATATGAAAAACACTGTTCATCCAATGAAGTGCATAGCAGAAGGGGTAGGCTGTATTTTTTTCTCTCAACCTCACATCCACAAATGGCTGCAACCACCCTGACTACGGCTATTCCCTAATTTTTGCACACATGATACTCTTTTTAGACCGTGTCTTAATGAATAAGGCCTCCTCTATCCAGCTTTCATGAATGTGAAGAATTAGTCACCTCAGAATGGGATTCATGAAGGTAGCAGGCTGAACAGCATTTTGAGAGCTACCTAACCCATAATACACAAAACACTCTTCCTGTCCATGAAATACCTGTCCTTTACTCAAACATACCCAGGGGCAACTCCGTGAACAAATACTCACTGTCCCGACCTTTCACCTGAGACTGAAGGACAAAGCTCTTCCTTTCAAAAATTTGATATTGGGCAAAACACAGTGCAGAAGGAAGCAAAGCTCACTTGGCATTAAGCAGTTGTCAGTGCTCTCACTCAGAACATGACAGCCCTGCGCCTGGTTGTTCCCTTTTCTGCCTGAAGAATTTTAAAATCTCTGAGGAGAACATCTTAAACGCTGTGCCAACACCTTGCCAGTCCTTCCTAAGGCAAGGCACTGCTCACTTGAAAATTCCCCAGCAGCTCTTTCACCTTGTACTGACCTCAGAGATTCACTGGGTGAGCTGTGGTGAGCCATCTCCTTTGGGAGGACTTGTGCCTCTATTCTAATGATTTTATCTGTGGATTATTTGCTGTAAACTGCATGAAGTGTTCTTAGATAAGGACTGAGGTTTGGTCTCTCAGCTCCCACATGAGTCCTATTCCTTAGGGTACTTCAAGAGTTTCACCTCCTGGTTCAGTGATCTAGATAACCCCCATTCCCTGCAAAGTGGAGAGACTAGAAGAAAGTGGTCATCTCTAAGCAGTCAGACATCCAAAGATGCTGGTTAGCCCACTCCCTGGCAAAGACTATGTCCCTTTAGGAGGAGAAGGCCTTACCTCATCTCTCCCAGAACCTCTTTGATGTTAGGCAACCCACTTAATATTGTACAAAACACAATTGTTCTGTATAAAGAAGCCGTGATTTGAAGGAAAGCAGCAGTTGCATTTCATGTATCTATATCTAGGAGGTATATCTGGAAAACAAACACAGAGTCCTCCATGCACAGGAGACCTTGATGTCCTGCCACATACACGTAAAAGTCCATTAGAACCTTCATGTCAAAAACTGAAGCATCCAAGTGTCTTCATGGTGAAGCAACATTCAAGCATAAGACTTTGAATTAGAGTTTTAGAGGTATCTAATTCTTCTATATACCTATTCAAATAGTTCAATGTGTCTTTGCTTTCAGAGAAAAAGTCTACGTAAGAAATAAGTGGTATAAATAATTGTGTCCATATTCACTCCTTTCATTGAGAATTTAATCCATAACTTAATTGCATTCAATCATTTGAGACTGGTAGATCCTGCAGTACTTGCAAATAATTTAGAAGTTCTCCCCTTCTGCCTAAAGAATTTTAAACATACTTAACTGAAAAAAAAAAATATTCTTATCCTTTTTATCTCTTATTAAATGTGGGAGACCTGAAGTGGTTTAGATCTTCCCAGTAAACATAACCCATTTTGGTCAAATGCCAAAGCAGTATTATTTACGCATTTGTTATGACACCTTAGGTATGCACAGCATTTTACAGAAGCTAAAGAAACAGTACCTACTTCAAATAGCGTGAAATCCAGGAACATTGCTCCCTGGATGTGGTCCCATATGAATAGCCCTTACCGGGGTCAAATCAACCTCAAGGACGAACAGAATGGTAACCGTACAAAATAAAGTTACCTAGAGATGAGAAGCTTTCATTTTTGGGTGGTGTTTTTTAAGCTTTTCCAGCCTGGGACTGAGTTTTCTCTGGCGTAATGCAGACAGGGAAGAGGACACCTGAAATTCTCCCTGGTTCAGAGAATCAAGCAAAGGAACGTGCACAGAAAAATTTCCCCGGTGATCTTATAACTTCCCACCTCCTGTGCAGTTGGCAGCATGGCTGAGACACGCTCCAGGGGAGCCCTCTGCCATTACAGATCCTGAAGTTTAGGGACATGTAAATGAAATACTGCATTTTGCCCTGTTTCCTGTGCCTGGCACCAAGTGGCCAGCAAGGCATCATTCACCTCTAGCAATGGCCTGGCCATCTATTGGGACGATATACACCCCAAAAAAGACATCCCTCCAGGCATACTGTGACTGCCTGCAACCTTGAGACTCAGTACCTTCTTTTCACCAGGTGATCCAAAGCCCCATTGTGAGAGCCAAAACCCCAAGCTTTGAACATTGTTTAGGAAAAAATATTGTGGAGTTTGGGTGAGAGAAGTCAGAAGGTGCTTCTACCAAGCCAGTCCCAGGCACACCCTTACAGCTTGCTATACTAAAAGCTGCCTTCTGTCCTTTATCACTTGTTCATCTCACCTCGTTCTGTGGAGAAAGTGTCACAGCAAATTTCTGTGAAAGACAGTGTCTCAAAAGAGAGAAGACAGTCTGCTTTAGAGCCCTTCATTTGTAACTTGCAGGTGGAAAAACATGGGGCCAGACCTTTCATGGAGGGAAGCTCATGTAGAGAAAAGAAAATCTGGGAGACAAACGTCCCAAGACCAAAGAGTGTAGGTTGTCCTGTGTTGCTGGCGATGCATCTCCACCTTAAGCAGCAGGATGAATCTCTGCCAGTATCAGCAATGGGGAACTTGTGGGCAAGTCTAGACCAATGCACTGGTGACTTAGAGGGTCCTGGGGAGAATGGAGCTATGCCTTCTCCAGTCATCCCCACAGCAAATGACATCTGGAAAGTGGTGGTAAGACTATGAAGCAAAGGGGAAAAAAGCAGAAACTGAAGAGAACTTGTAGGAGGCTCCTGCAGCATGTTCGCAAAGTGCTGGGCAGACACAGAATCACAGAATCACAGAATCACAGAATGGTCAGGGTTGGAAGGGACCTCTGGAGATCATCTAGTCCAACCCCCCCGCCAGAGCAGGGTCACCTACAACAGGTTGCACAGGACAGCGTCCAGGTGGGTTTTGAATGTCTCCAGAGTGGGAGACTCCACCACCTCTCTGGGCAGCCTGTTCCAGTGCTCCACTACCCTCAAAGTAAAGAAGTTCCTTCTCATGTTAAGATGGAACTTCCTATGTTCAAGTTTGTGCCCATTACCCCTCGTCCTATCACTGGGCACCACTGAAAAAAGACTGTTCCCATCCCCCTGGCATCTTCCCTTTACAGTTACACACCTTTGTACATGGGATCCCAAGTCACTACTACAGCTAACTTACATTTTAACTCAAATGCCTCTGAACTCGTACCTCTTTCCTGGTTATTTTTCAGCAGACAGCAGTGTAACATAAAGTCCCTAATTATGTATGTAAGTAATAACAAACTATCTGTAGGGCATTTCCAGCGAATTAGTGGCCAGCTGGGAAGAATCTGATGGCCTGAGGTGCTGGCAGAGGCTATTAAACATATTCGATCCTTTAACCACTTGAACGCTGCTGAGCATACGGTGTCTGTGGGATAGGACACATTGTCAGATGCTTCCCCCTGTACCAGGCAAATTGCTCTGAGTCAACAAAGAGCTGGGGCTGGTACTTTAAAGAAATGCTGCTGCATCTCCCACAGCAGCACTGAAGCTGTGACAGGGCACAATAAAGAGCAACAGAAAATGCCCTGTGCCATACTCATTATTGCTGTTATAAAATTAAAATGCTGGGTAGGGGAATAAGTGTAGTACGCCACAATTACACTGCACTAAATAGGGAATAACACCATTAATGCAGTTTCAATACACTGAGATCAGAATCACCCATTGTTGATTTGCTTGGGTGATATTATATTTTTGTAATTTGTATTTTGTATATCTAGCTGTCACAGTCACAGGTTGTGTTGTTCTGGAACTTGTGCACAGAATAAAAGCCTCGTCCTTGCCCCAGAGACTTTACAGTAGTTTTAACAATCTTTTGCTGAACATCTCTGAATAATTAATTCACTGTAATCTACATTAGCCATTTCAGTTTACCTGAATTATCTTACAGCACTCTACCTAGCTGATAATCATCATTACCTTTTAGAGCAAAATGCAACCAGCAGTAAGTTTGCTTCATGGAGCTTTGAATAGCTGGAATGTTAAAGAGCTTATTAAAGACCAAATTGCCAACAGAAAATTGTATTCCCCCACTATCGCTTATCTTAGGGAAAAAAAAAAAGCCACTATGAAATAGCAATGCATAAAAAAGGAGAATTTACTTTCCTAATGCCTGAGCTGGGGTGGAGGGAAGAGGGCATATAATTAAACTTCTAATGTTTCATCTGTAATGTTTAGATCTGAAGTTAACACAAACGACAACAAGCTAAATTCTGATCCCAGCTGACATAATTTTAAATCCTCAACATCTCTACTGAACTCAGAGTGATCACACCAGATTTGCACAGGTGACAATTGGGTCATAATCTGGTCCCTATACCATATATACATGGGTTTCCCACATGACATTTCAAAAAACTTATGAAAGCTTTTTCACAGGAAGATTAAAGACCCTGGGGTACCTCTATTTCACAAGTCAAAGCCCAAATTGTTTCTGTGCTCAGAATCTGTCTAACATAAATTCAACCTCAGAGCAAATGCCTATAGCCATGTTATGAAACTTTGTAAATGACAGAGAAGTTAAGGGTGGAGAGTGTTGTTGCCATTACGAGCAAAGAGAAGGGAAACTGCAGGGTTTGCTACAGAATGATTTTAATCATTTTTCAAAAGGACACCGCTTTAAACTCATTACTTTTTAAATTCCACTGAATTTTAAGATCTTAATGCCAAAGGCATTCTTGCAAACAAAAAATAATAGTCAGTTCTGGTTTTGCTATACTTGAGCCTCAGCAGAATTATTATCAATTTTAGGGTCAGCTCTGCCATAACAACTTAATTCTATGTTCATACAGCCAGAGGTAAAGTTCCTGCTGTTTGAGATGGTGCACCCATGGATCTTAGCTCCTTTGATTTCAGCCAGCAATCAAGCTCGTAATTGAGAGGGCCTCGCTGTGGCTGTGTGCTTTGTAGCTATATACAGAGCTTCAGCCCAGGTCTGGGACTGTATGTAAAGGTCAAAAGGGAAGAAAAGGTATTTGCATTCCTTCATGCTCTACTTGTGCAGGGACCTGTCAGGTCATCATCTCTGCATCCACACACTGGATCTGTCCACTGGACCATCATGAAGATGAGCCTATCTCTCCCTTCATCGCCTGTCATGGATGAATGGTGCTCTTTTTCTGCAGCAAACTTCTTCAGACCTTCTGGTTACTTCAGGAGCCTCTGCAGCCAAGCAGAATCTCTATGCTGTGTCCTCAATGCAAGCTATGCCTGACCTGTCACCATAAAGCCATCCGTTTTCTCAGTGTGGGGACCACGAATGTCCTTATAACTTTCTACCTCTTTGGGGACATGTAATATAGTCAGTGGATTGTTAAATTTATTTTATTTCAAGAGGATCTTTTTTGTCTCCTCAGAGTTGTGTAATATTTGACCTAAGCAGTTGCTGCTGAGACCTACATTTGGACTCTCTGACCTGGTGTTTATACACTGGAGAAAACGTTAGAGGTTATATAGCCTCAGTCTCTCCTAGTGATTTTATCCTATAGTATTTCAGACAGTTATTGTTAAAACTTACAAAATTGCAGTTACCGCAATGGAATTGAAAGAGTTAGTAGACTGGAAAATGGAGGGCAGCTATCTCATTCAAAAAGGGAAGGAGAAATATTGTGTGATTTCATTTTGCCAGTTTGTTTTCTGTTTGTGGTTTGTTTTTTGGGGTTTTTTTTGCTTTCTAATTTTCCTAATGAACCTACACCAGCTGTCTGAATACTACAGAGGCTCAAAGAAAATTGCAATTTCCCTACTATATACTGACCTGATACTGTATTTTAAATCTAGTCAGTGTGGGAAAAGGTAATTGAAATCACCATAAATTAATTGCTCTGTTTTCAGGCAGTACAGAGAAAAATTAGTGTTGGGTATAACAGAATGCAGAACAACTCGTGAAAAAAGGTGCAGATATGCGTACTAAGTGACCCCTATCTTTCTCTTTTGTCAGGAGAATTATTCATTAGCAAAGAAAAGGTGCATTCTTAAACCAGTTCTCATGGCTATATTGTGCTTCACCAGCCATCTCAGACACAGATCCTGATGCCACAGATACTTACACATATACTTAATTTTACTCACAGGAATGGTTACGAGTGGCGCTAATGGGGCCATTCCAGGAATATATTTTTTTTTTTGCAGGAGGGTATACAACAGTGTACCAGAGCTTACCAGATTTGGCCCAAAATTATAATCTGTGATTTTGATTCACTAAAGCAGAGAAGACAGTTTCAACCTACCCCACTTTACCTAGAGAAAAGGATGCTCACATAGGGAAATGAGAACATAGGGAAGTGAGATGGTGTTTCCATTGCTGTCCTCTGCATGACACACAACAAACTTAAATTCTGCAGAAAGCACTCACGAAGAGTAATTTGTCAGATGTTCTGACCCACCATGCATACTTTGGGCTCTGCTTGCCATCTGTGGCCACTTCTCGCTCTGCCCCATACCCACCTGGAAGTCGGTTGTGGCAGTCCACAGTTTCACCATCTCCTGCTGGGCAGATACTGCAATCTCATAGATCTGCCCTGTGGTTTCCTCCAATAAAAGCCAGTGGAAATGCATGATTAATTCAGACACAGAAGTGAGCTACATGTATAAATTAACTTGATTCATCATAATAAGGCTGACAGAGAACTGCAAAATTGGCCTCCTCAAACCAGCAATTAAAGATTTATTCTGTGTGCAAATACACTTATTAAAGTATTATGCAAAGTATCCACATTTTACTGATTATCATGATAGATTACATTACAGAAGTTTAGGCTAAAATACCCACCACAGACACAAAGACTGGATTAGTTAATCATATTGCTGGACTTGCATAGATTAATCTCCTGCCATGGTTTTGTTTGGAAGTGTAAGGCTAAATTTCCATATCAAAAATTTAATTTTCCAAAGCACAACAATTAGCTGTGAAATATGGAGGACAATCATATCCCTCCCTTTTTCTTTACCCGGACTTTTTTCACATCTGTGTCTGAAAAAAACCCAAACAAAAAAAAAACCAAAACAAAACAAACACAAAAAAAGTTAAATACTTCCTTGATTCAGGAAAAATGCATAGATTTTTATGAGAAATACATAATATGTTAAGACAAAAGCTTTAATCAGATGAGATCTGGAATAGGACACTCCAGGTCAAAGGGATATTTTGAATAAAAAAATGGCCGAATGAATTTTAATAATGGAGAAGAAGATGAGAGAAGAAATTAAATAAGAGAGAAAAAAAAGAGAGAACTATTAAAAAAACCTCCTTATTTTAGCCATGACTTTACCATTATAAAGTAATCTTACTGCCTCCTGCCCGGGGTGAACGGACCCATTTATTTTGCTGTTGGCTTCCATTCCTAGGATTGTACAGAATGGTTCTCATCTGGAGGACCATGGAGGGGCCTGGGGTTGTTACTCTCTCACTGTCTCTCTCACAAACTATCCCCAAAACGAGATGTGTGTCAGTGCTGTGCAGGTGTGTTTCAGCTTGTTGGGCTGGGCATTTGAAAAATATGCTTGGTTTAGGTCATCCTCAGCTGGTTCTCCCAAGCTGTGATGTATGGGATGCACAGGATGAAGAAGGTCCAGGTGAGCAGCTCCTGCTCACTCAGGGCAGCCAAAGAGGCACAGTGCCTTCCCCGGGGCACTTTTGTTTTCTTAGCTTGCAGTGATGCCTCTGCTTAATGTTTTGAGATATTTCCTCTGAAATGCTAACAATTCATACCCACTGTTTTTTTTCTTTTTGCTAGCACATCTCAATCTACGAAATGAGTGAAACGTGAGCCATGAATACAGTCTACAAAACAGAAAAGCACGCTGTTTGTGGTTTTCTTTAGCGTTCTGATCATTTATTAGGATTTAACACTACTGATGATCTCAGGTCGCATTTCTTAAGACAGTAACTTTTACACTACAGCCTGCAAGCACTTTTCTGGTAACCTCTCTTCCTTAAAACAGACACTGTAGAAATGCAGTGAGGAAAGCTTTTTGTGTCTATTCTTTCAGCCTAAACTATTTCTCCTGCATTATATATTCCTTTTTCTTCTGTGTTCCTTTTACAGCCACTACCTTCAGGAATAAGAGAGTTTTTAAAACTTGAGGTGTTTTGTTTGTTTGTTTGGGTTTTTTTAACCTATTTCTAATACATCATCATTTTTTTCCTGGCCTGGGAAAAAAAAAAAAAAGGTATGGAGAGGTGTCATTCTGCAGTTCACAGGTGTAAGTCAGCCATTAAAGCATACTAGTTTTACAGCAGGGTAAATTATATGAGAAATAAGCACCAAAAAAAAGGCAGGAGAAGTTTTTTTCAAGAAGAGTTACATTAATTTAGGTACTGAATAAAGCAGTAGATTTGCAGAAAAGAAAACATGCTTGATGCAAGTTTCTTCTGAGGACCATATCAGACAAAATTGCTGCACAGGTTTTTTAGAGTTGGTTTTAGAGTTTGGTTTTTTTTTGTTAATGCCACTTGTATTTCATTTCCTGCTAATTAAAAATTGTATCCTATATTGAATTTATACCAGTAGCACACGGAACAATAATAAAAAGTAACTAAGTTTCATCAAGGAAATAAATGAGAACTTCAGGTCTGGATCATATCACAACTTCCAAAATTTGCTTTGTATAGATTAGGAAAGGTTTTGTTGTTGGTTTGGGTTTTGGAACAAGTGGAGTGTTTCGATTTTTTTTTTTTTTTTTTAAGAAAGGCTGATTTTGTGTTTAAATGGAAACCATTTCAAACTACCGAACATTTCAGTGCAAGTTGCTTTGTCTTCTGAAAAGTACTTTGTGCCTTATATTTCGAAAAATTCTATTTGAGACGTTTACACCCAGGTACTGCACCTAAAGCCAGTCAGCAACTAAGGCAGTACAAAAAAGGATGAAGTCCTCAGAAAAGGCATCTTAGTTTGTTTGCCTGCTTAATTTCCTCAGCTGCAGGTGAACTTGGTCTACACACACATTAACCTGGGTGAGTATAAGCCAGGTCTGTCCTGAAAGCTGAACGCTCACTTTAGCAGAGTGAGCTGCTCAAACTAATGTGGTCTCTCATGGATCTATGGCCTCAGCAGAAAATGACATCTAGGTCTTTGGACATCTTGTTGTAGATGAATATTACTGAAATTCAATAATCTATTAGAAAAATGAAATGGGAATAATTCATACTGCCGTTCAACCCTCAGCCCTTCATCAATTTGGTATTTTAGCTTTAAAAATGCCTAATGAAGGAATAAATTGGGGAAACTGAATCATTTGTTCTGCTGGGTAGGGCTTTAGAAGAAAGAAGTATCATTGACAGTACCTTAATGAAGCAAGAGCAAAACAATTTTCTATCTTTCCAAAGCTATTAAGAATTCATGTTGGTACTTATATAATTTTTGTTATTTAGATTTAGCACTGTAGTAGCACCTGGTGACATTAAAGGTCAGAATACCAAAGTGCTCTGCATTGTAAGAAACACAGTGTAGGAGACAGTCCTTTCCCCGAGTGGCAGTCTGAGTAGTCTCAACAAAAAAAATAGTATAAGGGGAAAACAGACATTGAAGATACTTGTCCAAGCTCGGAGAAGTTAGGAGGTCTATGGCAGAACCAAGAGACCATTGGTTCTACAGGCTGTTGATGCTCTACCTTTCTAAAATTCTTCAAACACTAATTTGTATATTCTTTATAACCTTCTGGGTTTGCCTCAAGCTTTAAAGAAAAAGCCGTGCAAGTAAGAGAGCTAAAGCCGACGGAGTGTCACTGTACAAGTGGCTCCATCAACTCCTACTGTTTCCATGGACACACTAGTTCACTCCTTGACTTTTTATTGATGATGTCTTATTAGAAAGTTATTTCACAAGAAACTGAAAAGGTGACAAGGGAGAAAAGTTGGTACTAGAGAAGTACAGGTTCTGTGAAAGCCGGTGGAGACTACTGATTTTATATGGGGTATTTATGACCTCAAGAAATAGATAGAAGTTTTTTCATCTGCTCTAAATATTTTCATCATTTACCTTTAATCTTTATTTTATTCTGCCAAAGTATTTGATACGAGTGTTTGAGCTCTCAATTAGCTGTGTAAAATGAGAGATTATCTTGTCATCTCATTTTTAATCTCCTTTGATTATGTAAATTGCAAAGGCAAAAGAAGTAGTACCTGAAGTAAGATCCTGGCAGTGGCTGCAGCCTTTTATGGCCCATGTTCACAGCTATACCCAGTCTCTGATTTCTTCACTGTCATCATTTACAGCATCAAAGGGACAGTTAACTTGCTTCTGCTCTGTTAAAAAAATCAAAGCAAGTTCATTAAATTATATATACATGTACTTGACAGTTTGTTTTAGATGTCTTACTTTAATACCCACTGGAAGTAGCTTGCTTTGGTATAATTAGCTCTTAACTTGTTCCAAAAAAATGAAAAGGATATGTTTTTATAAAATTATTTTTTACATCTCAGACTGAAATGTTGTCTCATTCCCCAAGTGAGGAAAAAAGTGCACCCTTCACATCACTTTGAAAACCAAATAAAATCTCACTAATGCCTATTTCATTCCTATAGAGCAAGGGGTAATTTATGAGACCTTCAATCAATAGCCTTCCAGGACACACATCTCATTGCTTTACTTTGAAGAGCCTTTGGGAGTAAAGGGAAAGTGGAAGCAATTTAAGGGTCTCAGTGGTCAAAAATAAATGGATGTACCTCTGTTGAAGACAAAACCATCCTAGGAGCTCCTTCTGAGCCTTTAGTATGAACATGCTAAAGCAAAAAATCACAGTCTCAGAAAAATCAAACTGCAGTCCTGACTGCCTCAGGTCTCATGTGAATATGGGCTTTGAAATGAAGACATGACTCAAGATGTAAACATGAAATACTGTTTTTTTTACAAAAGCAGGGTGAACCACCACCATGGATCTGGGCATCTCAAATTAGTTACTCTGATGGTACATCTTTTAAAAGGGATTTCTTTTTATTAAATCACAGTTTTTTCTGGCTACTATAAGCATTCATATCTGATTTAAACTTTTTGAAAAAAAGTAATAATTTTCTATTAAGTATTATAACTGGAATATTTCAGATCCTACTGCCTCACTTCTGCAAAGAAATAATTCATGTCCAGTTCTTGTAGTGGCATCATAAAACTCTAATACTTGGCCATCTAGTTTCAAATTTAAAATGACACTAGAAATGAATCTAGAATGATTCATCTCTCAGATAAAAAGTTACTTTTCTTCAAGAAGAAAAATACTTGCATAGAGGTCAGTACCTAAAATAATTGTATTTGTACATTAAGATCAAAGAATGAGATTTTAGGTATATTTATAGGGCAATAATATCACAATAGTGACAGTTGGATTATCTTATGTATTGTAATTATTTTTTGTCAGAGATTTCTCATTCCTTCAGCCACCTACCCTCCCTGTTGCTATTTCTTGCCTGTAATATTTGCTTCTCATGGCAACATGAGGAAACCCTTTTAGGAATCCAGCATGACCAAGGCCCTGTTTAGCAGCTTGTAGGAAAAGAGGAAATAAAAGGACAAGGGTTAGGATTTGAACACATGCCTATGAACCAGGACAGTTCATAAACATAACAAGACTGTGACCTTTTGTTAGAGTTACACCCCATCCAGGAGCAAAAGTAAAAAGTCTGGTAGGAAGCTAAACTTGATGCATGGGGAAAAGCTTCTGGGAAGAAATGACAAAAAACTTAACCTATTCCCTACCTCACTGGTTATGCATATCTCATAACCTATTGATTACTCTGCTCCTTCCCCACTATCCTCCTAATTCCTCATAACCCTTTCCACCCACATCAATTCTAGTGAGACAACTGGCCTAGGCACAGCTTCAAGCATTGCCCTGCAGATGCTAGTATCATTTTGCTGTTAAGGACACTTCTTGGCACAGCTTTCACAAGCACTTTCCCAAAAACAGTACTTTCCCGGACAAGGGATATTACTGTTCTCAGTAAGCAGTGTGGATGGCATACTGATTACGTCACTGGCACTCAGGGCCCAGGAAAAGATCCTGAACCAATTTGCTCAGTCACTGTCTCAAAAGACCAGAAAAAGAGTGAGCAGGTGACACTGAACAACGAGATAAGGGAGACCAAACAGCTTCCATGGGCTCCACGCTTTTCCCCAAGACACCTTCTCTCTGCTGACATTTTTGCCAAAATAAGGAATGATCACAACACGAAAACCTCATTTCACCTGTCAAAACAAGCAGTGTTTTACACTCTGCACAACGTCTATTTAAATAGTGAATAACAGCGTTTAGCACTCCAGCAGGACATCAATGCACAACTCTACTTGATGAAAATCAGAAAGTACCGAACAATAATGCAGCCATGTACCATAAATGAACCCATATCAATTGCTTCACTTTATCCCTTTGAACGAAAGCATCAAGTGGCACATGAAGTACTGGGAGACCAAGTCCTCATTAAGCAGCAAAGACCAGTGGGTGACACCTAACTTGCATGTTTCTACTCCAGCCAATTTATGTATGTGCAGAATAAGCAGAAATTGTCCCTCTACTCTATGGGCTCCTTTGGAATATTGCTAGTTTTTTCTCTGCCCTTCCTTCCCCTCAGCTGTATCTCCACAAGTGGAGTGAGCTGTTTGCTCTTCTCCTTGAACACTTCAGGATGGTAGCTTGTTTTGGTATCACTCTGTGAGCAGTGGGGAGTTGTTGCAACTAATTCTGTCATCAGCCAGGGGAACAGGGAGACAGAAAAGGTGTTTCCAGGGCTGTCCCTTGACTGTATATGTTGGTGCTCAGAGACTTAGGCTAGGTGTCTGAAGTCAGTGCTCAGTCCCTAAGCACTGAGAGGTGTACCTTCTCCTCAGCCTTACCTCCGATTCAACACAATTTTAGAGCAATGAGCTCCCCCACCGTTTACGACTATGGGGCTGAAGATCCATGGCAGTGAGCATCCCTTGCCACACAGCCAGTGGCAAAGAAGGTCGGTCTCAGCTTTGTTGGGAATCTCAGCTATTGAGACAGGCAAGACCAGGTGGTGAAATGAGAGAGATTGAGACAATGAAGAGGCACGAAGTCACACTAGGTCGGTCACAGCTTCAGCCCCCTCCTTCTTCACAAATACACAAGGTTTGGATATCTATAGAGCTCTCTGGTTAAAATAACAGTGGTTTAATGGGATAGAGTTTACACAAAACTAAAATATGCCTTAACAGGCTGGTTATGTGTGCTCTAGGGACCTTGGACAATTAGGGTTTCCTAAAAAAGCAAGGCAGCAGGATAATTGCATGACTTAATAGAACATTGACCAAGAAGAATTGACCTTGACTATTTTTTAATACTCTTTCAGCTAGAGCTGGAAACAATTTCTCAGTGCAGTTTTGAAGCGAAACCCAGTGTTGACTATGAATATTTGTCAACACAAATTTTAGAATGCGTAAAAAACTGTATTTCATCTCTTACAAATCTCAAACACAGAAGATGAACATTAAAGTCTGAAACAACCAACAGTTTGAACAAAGACACACCTGGAGGTTTTGGGTTTTAGTACACCTGGTTCTTTACTGATTTGTACTCTTAACTTTTTATTATTAACTCATTAGTAGTAAGAATACCACCATTTAACAGTGTTGGTTTTAAATAACAATGAAAACAGTTCTTTAAAAAAGACAATTTTTTTCTGCTGTTCCACTGCGTACAACTGCAGTCACAGTTATTGCACACGATCAATATTGACCAGTTAAGTAAAAGATTTATTGCATGATAAATTAACATCCTTACCACAGTAACAGTATTTATCCTAGTTCCAAAATGCCTGCATTAATTCATGTCCTTTGGGAAACAACATTTTTTAAATTTACTGTACCTGTTGCTTACAGATCAATAAACATTTCAGTAATGTATATGATTGCTGATTGTGACTGATATAATCTTAACCACTGTGATAAATATGAAATATAGTCACCATAAGACTAATGAAAATGTAATGAAAGGCAGGCAGACTTGTAATAAAGGAAGGATAGTAAATGCCAGAAGAGTATTCCTATTAGGTGTCAAAAATAGTGTCATATAAAAGAGGCAAAGTTAAATGCTTTAGCGTTACTGTAATTTCAGTTCAGAAAATGAAATGAGTTTGCTAACAGCAGCTACTGCTGGATGGTAGAAGACGGTTAATTAATTTAAGCTAGCTAAAAGTGATCTCAGAAGTTCACCTGGGGTCCAGTCTTGTTCCCACTGAAGCCAGTGTCAGCAAGATCAAGCTTTGATGAGGTTCCTGATATTTGTGTGATGTTTGCTCAGTTCTAACAAAGCAAATTATCAAAGCCATAGGAAATTTTTAGCCATCTCCAAAGCCTGTGTTTTTCTTATAGCTAGCTTAGGCATGTAGGAATTATTCGCATTACTGCATTGTTAATTACTACTATGTAAAGAATATTTTCATCAAAACTATATTGTTATTGTAAATGAGATTTTTGACTAATTGAATTTCCTCAGATAGCTATGTTTCCATGGAAATGCATTACTCTTAGCAAAATAAAAAGTTCTAAAAGCAGAAAAGCTCTTGCAGACATCCCTGCATGTCCCAGTTCTCCACCAGCCACAATTCTCCTCAGGCACCATGCAGTTCACCAGCAAGACAGATTGCAGTGCCTGTGGGAAATAGAGCAGAGCACCCAGCCTGAGGGGATCATGGGAGGACTGGGCACCTGACCCACTGCATCAGCAGTTCCCAGGAGACGGTGTGGTGGGTTTCACAAACAAAATAAATTTTCCAGAGCTTAGATGCTGGCCATTGTTTGTTTGGGGGGGGGAGGTTTTTTTTTCCAAAACATTGACATTTTCTATGAAAACACTGGATCAAGGAAAAGAAATACAATTTTATAACTGTATCTATAATTTTCTGGTCCCTTTTAGTAGAATATTTATCTAACATCACAGTGCTGGGAGGCATTCTCAGCCACTGGTTTGGGGTCAACGCTACCTCAGGAACTCAGCAAGAAATCCCTTTGAGTTTAATGAAGAACATTATTCAAAATGATTGCTATCAATCTTCAGCTGGAAGACAGTCCACAAAGTCATCGGTCTGAATGCTAGAATATTTAGGCTACTTTCACTGCCAACTTATCTCTCTTTAAAACCATCCATTACAGGTTTTAAACAGCTTTTCCCCTTCCCTGCTCCTTGCCTTCATTCTGAAGTAGTAACAGTAACATCTTTTGCTTAGTTGTTTAAACACCTCAAATCTTTTAGTCTCCCTAGCAAAGGTTTCTCCATTCCTCTGATCATCCCAACAGCTCTTCTCTGTATTTGTCCCAGTCTGAGTTTGTTTCTTATACATGTTTCTCAGGTAGGACAGTGCCTGAACTGGCATATGTTACTAATTCATAGTTATCTAGAGACCAACTACTTCCCTTTCTACCTTCCCCTCCAAGCTTTCTTTTCAACTCACACGCTCTGCTTACTGCACAAGCTTTCTTATTACCCCCTTAGCAAAAAAAAAAAACCCCAAAAAACAAATTAAAAAAAAAAGAAACTCTTGTTCTCTTTATATCTGTGTATCATTTCATTTCTATTAAACCATATCTCAGAGTCATGAAGTTCTTCATATGTCACATCTCTCTCCGCTGTATGAAAGATGTCTCTGAACTTCACACTATCAACAAATTTCATCAGCACACTGACACTTCTGGTGGCAAGGGCATTTCTGAAAAAATTAAAACTCAATTCCACAAAGAACTTTTGAATTACTCCACTGGTAATTTCCTACAAACCTGACAGTTTTTCTGTCAATGCAACTTGTTCTCATCTTCTTTTAGCCAGTCCATTTAATGCATTACAGTTCTCCTAGTAACCCCCATCTTCACCCTTTTAACTCATAATTTCCCATGTGCCACTATGTCGAGTGTTTTCCTGAAGTCCAAAAAAGATGTGATCTACTGCATTTTCTTTGTCTAGAAAAACAGCTCTCATCAAAAGAAATCTGTCAAGAAAAATTGGCACATCCTCTCTTTGGTAAACCTCAATGGCATTTTTCCATTTACCACTATGTTTACAATTCTTCCCATTTCTTCCCATTTCCTAAATATGACTGCATGCATTTGTTTCTCCCTAGTCGTGTACTCTACCTGTCCTTACTGCACTGCTTGGCTAAAAATGTCTGATAGTGAATCTGTGATTTGATACAATTTTATTACCAAATAATTTATTGATATTTTTTTTTTAAGAATAGAGTTAACCTTTTTGCCTTTTGCTGTTGAGTGCTTGGGGGAGAACAGGATAAATCCATTAGTACCACTACAGTCAAGGTTTTTCCTTCTCCAATGGCTCAACTTTATTTATTATTCATTATATCTTACAAAAGAGGGATTGTTAAACCATTATGCTAGACTAATTAAATAAAATAGGATCATATTAACTTGTTCTGCTTTGGTATCTAACTTTAGAATTGGGCTGAGACTTTGAACTTTAGCTAAAATCGAGTGACTTACAAATTCAGGTAGGAAAAAAAAATGAAAATCCAATGCCACTTTTCAGGAGGTCTGCCAGTTTGAGATTGCAGTGCCTAAAAATATTCTTTGTTTGGTGGCATGCCCTCAGCCCTGGAGGTGAGATCTCTTCGCCCCCCCTTTCATGGAATGTCTGGTTTAGAATAGAACGAACAGATGTTTTGGCCAGTAACTTAATGCTGGTGTTTGGTTATTTCTATTTTAGAAAAGCATTTTCAATCCTGATGGGTTCAAGAGGTCCCAGGAGCCCTGAACAGCTCTCATCATCTCTGCTGGCTAAGAGACTTATTCTTACTTAGTGCTCCTGCTTGTGCTGAGCATCTGAACTCCACAAGTCTCACCTCCTTAATTGTCAGAGCAGGATCTAACAGAAGTAAGGCTGTTTTATAAATTTTGACAATTTTAGTTACATGACTGTGGGTCCTTCAGCTGGGAAATACAGATCGTTCACTTTCGGAAAAGCAAAAATTGAAATCTACGCTACACCTAGTTCTGCAATTGAAAAGCTGGAGGGCTTTTTTGTTGAATATATTTTCCCTGAGATGTGCATAGCTTTTCCTGTCTCAAAGACTCTCCTTTTGTAGGTCAGTCTGTAGTTCCAAAAATATGAGGGCTTTTTACTTTGTGGTAGCATTTTTTTTTACCACCCACATGAAAGTTCATAATTTTGAACAGACAAAGTGGATCAAAGATGATCTCTGAAAGGAACATCTCTCAAGAGAAGCAGATTTAAGATCTGCTTGGAGAACTTGTTCAAAATCCTCTACCCAAAAGCTCTAGGGTAATCTTCTGACAAATTCTGTCACAAATTAATAATTCTGATTCTTTTCGGAATCATTAGTTTTGGAGTGCAGTGGGCTTTTCGCATGGTATGGGTACACTAATTCCTGTTTCTATAGCATCACCTGATGCCATATTCTACAAGTAGTTTCCTACCAACAACACTTTTTTCTTGATTTCTCTGGTAAAAACATTTTTCCCCTTAAATCATAGAGTGGTTTATCAAGTGATACACATTTTTCCTAGGGCCACCTGAAAAGTAAAATAGATGCTTTCATATTTTATATATTCTGCTTTCTGTAATACTTTAGTAATCTAGCTCCTTCACTTTATTTACTGGGTTTGCGACATATTCCTAAAATTTGAATACGGTGTGAAAACATATAGGTGTATTTTTACCAGTAAAATAAACAAATTAATAAAATAGTTATGAAGCGTATATTAAGAGGGCAAAGAGGACAGGAATTTCCTTACCACTGCTCCTCTGCTTTTGCCTCAGAAATAGTGAGTGGACAATTCAAGGGGGCAAAATTCTAACCTCAGCTAGAAGTTTGAAACCCCCTTTGAAATTAATGAGAGTTCCTCACACATATATTAGACCAAGATTCTGGCCACAGGGTTTTAAAATGAAAATGACCTATTTATTTATCTGATCCAGATTTCATTCAGAGTTAAAGACTCAAAGGTTTGCCTGTACTATAGAGTTGCATCACTGTCTAGCAATGTGTTTCTATTTAAAAAAAAAAAAAAATATATATATAGTTATATAGCTATTCTACTGTGGATAGCTGCTCTTATTTCACGGAGAAAAACTATTTCTATAAAATCTTTATACCAGTCTGAGAGAATACATTGTATGTGGCTATAAGAATCTAAGTATCTAAGTTTAACAAGAAAAAGTCATAGCCTTAACTCAATACTTTTACTGATAAAAACTTATCTGTAACCCATGGTTACAATCATAAAATTTAGGCCAATTTCTCAGAAGTGAGTAAGCTCATCATTGAACGTGTTGCACAGCTAATTCAGAGTAAGGTCCTGGGCATTTAGGTTATCAGACGCTGGTCTGAAGAGACGTTGTTTCTATGCGCAAAAGTAAGAGATTTGGGGCTAATAACTTGTGCGGTTGCAGAAATGTATTTTTTTATCGCCAAATTTTATTTGTCATAAAATATTTTTAGAGATGAGATCCAAAAAACCTGGGTAGTCCTAGTGACTGGCAATGCTGTTCAAATGCCACATAGCCAGCAGATGAGATTTAGACCGCCTCCTTTTTCATCTCTGCATCAACTACCCCATGCTCTCAGAAAAGCAATCTATCCCCAACCCAGTAGAAATGTGATGATCTTGTACATGTACCTAGCAGAACGGCATTCATTTCACTGATGGTAGTTGAACAGAAATGCATTAATTAGCATTCCTACAGAGTGTCCCATTGCCGCAATCAAGTGATGACATGTATAAAAATGAAGAAAAGATTTAGCAATGCTTTATTCCTCTTTGCAGAAATGACTGCCAAAAATGGTTGTAGTACGGAATATTAGTACTGCAGTATATCAGCTGGAATATGAAGTGTCTGCATTTTTTTTTCTGGTGTTGAAGGGAAGCATTTTGCATTTTTAAAAGTTAATTCATTCATTACAGAAAGAAAGTTTGGAAGTAAAAGTTTAAGTGAGTCTACAACCAATCCCAGAAATTTGCATAAAGTAAAGGTAGAAGGAAGATTATTTTGAAATTGCTTCAAAGCAAAATAGGTCAGTATTATTTCCAAAACCCTGAGGTCACATTGATTTTAGATAGCTCCACTTTGGTCATACTTGAAAAGGGCAAATAAATATTTAAGGAAAAATATTTCAGATGCACTTTACAGAGCGTTGCTAGTGCTGCTACTTGAGCCAAATGGGAAAAAGAAAAAAAAAAAAAAGAAAGAAAAAGAAAAAACAGAAAAAAAAAAGAACAAAAATTCCCAACCAAAAATTCCGCACGTGAACCAAAAATCAAGAAGGCAACCACCTTCCCAGGCATGTTCAGAGAGGCAGATGAATCACAGCGAATGCCCCAAGGATCAATGACTCTTAGCTATATCAGAGTGAAGTTCAGGAATACTCTTTAGGTACCCAAGCTTCCATCCTTGTCATTTGGAGACCACAGATTGTTAGTTTGAATGCTTTTATTGTTCAGGCTATCAGGTAGGAAGTCCCTGGTGATTTAGTACCTCACAAGTCAAAAACACTGTGATCAAAGAATGTACAGCTTTAAATACTGAGATTATCACAGAATGAGCTAAGGTCAAGGAATTTGTACTTTCAGTGTTATTGAAAAATGGCAAATGTATATGAACCAAATGGAAATGGAAAGAATACACTGTACACATACAGTCCAATAAACCAGTGATGATACTGATTTCACGATTTGTACACGATGTTCCTTACAAATTACTATTAATTGTCTTCAGATCTTTCCGTATCTTTGCATCCTAGAGAGTCTAAAAGAACTATCGGAAGATTTTGCAATAAATCTTAAAGGACGAGGAGCATAATGCACATGCTAACTAGGAAATAAGCGTGCCACCATGGAAGAAATCATCAACTTTCTCCAAGTCGCAGGAGATATGTTAGAGTATTTTATTGAAGAGTATCTCAATACACAGGCACACTTGCAGTACAGATTCTAATAAAAAGTGGCCATTAAACAAAATTAAGCATGTACAAAACACTGAGCACTAAAAATACTGTTTGATTTCATAAATTCATTTACCATTCATGCTGACTGATCATATCCCAGGGAAGGTAGTGAGTCATTCTAGAAGCTGTATAAAATACCAGTACTTAGAGAGAAGAAAAAAAAAAAAAAGCTTATGAAATGACAAGCAGTGTGTCACTTCCTGGCATTTGCCAGTTCACAGCATGTACATTGCAAGATTATGGCTCTCGTGTGTGTAGAAGGACAATAGGAACTATATTACAAATTAATTTCCAAGGTTAGGTTACAAAACTCAAAAATGAGGTCTGCATGAAGCTGGTTTACAAAACAGTCTGGCAGGGCTTCTGTCCTTATCCAGGTTTTGAAGTGGTTAACTTCCCTTTAAAACCTGGAAGTTGTTCTCACTGTTCCACCAGGGAGTAAGTCAGACTGATTCTTCAAACCAGGCTAGAAATAGTTCATAAAATTGTCCCCCTTGTGAGCCTTGGCAGTGGACACAATGTCACTGAGTATAGAGAGCTAACCATGAAGTTCCCACCCTTTATTTATTTTTAGAAACCTTTCACAAATTATTGTGGCAATCCTGTGACTGAAACTAGCATTTTCTGAATCAGGTTTAAACTGCTCTACTGGACTTTTTAAAAGCAAAATAACTGTAGGTAAAGACAACTAGGAGTCAGGGTACCCCTTGCAGAAAAACTCTCAAACACAAAATACTTTTTTGCGTACTTATTGAGATAGTGGGTGAATGCCTTTTACTTCTTAGTAAAATATCAAAAAAATATTCAGGTGCAAAATGATGTTGTACCCTCATATGACATCCACACTTTTGGGCAAGGCTTTCAGGTCATCTGGGCATCAGCTTCCAAAATATATCTTTTTCTTCTTTCTCCATATAGAAAGGAGATGCAGGAAGCAGCCTCTGACTGACTGACATTTTGTTTGTTTACTTGTTTGATGAAATGATCAAACTATATAAAGAAGGGAAACACTGTCATGTGAATTGTTTAATTTTGTCAGAAAACACTACTTTCTATCCAAAGAACAAACAATCCCCCAACATATCAGCTCCCAAACAAGTTTCTGTATTGTAACTGGCTGGATTTCAGTTTGATTTATATATTTCAGAGTCAAACACTTTCTAAATATCCTGGGAAAAAAGGATTAATGTTCTGTCCATTGATTATGGCCAGACAGAAGTAGCTCATTGTGTCACATGACATCCACAAATTATTCTGCAGTTTTGTGTTGGGTTTTTTTTTTTCTTTTGGCATCAGAAATACAGGAAATACTTTCAAAAACCATATACAGAACAGGCTAGATAAAACACTGATTTCTTTTGTTGCTGTTGATGACTAATAGACTGTTTGAAATATGAAAGAAACAATATACAAAAATCCAATGAGAAGGAAATGAGAAAATATGGAGTGAAGTTTGAGGGAAAATACAGATACTGCAGTAAAAGGGTTGAAAGAAAATTTGATTTTGCAATTACATGTGATTACCTGTGCCTATATACATTAAATTGCAAATTCACTATTTTCTTACTGTTATAAATCAGACAGGATTTATTTATTAGGAATTTTAATTATGCATTTACACACCTTTAGTCACACATAGATTGTATGTTTCTTTGTGATAGATTTTCCATATGAAATAGTCTATTATTCATGAACCAAACAGAAAATAAAAAATCAATGCCTTCTCAATGTATTCATTCTGCCTTGTAATTGGTATTTACAAGCTAGTGATTATTCTCTTACAGTCCAAAAAAATATAATGGCAAACATCAGATGTTTCATAATTCGTATGCACTGCTCCTTGCCACTGTATTCTGCTTTAATGTAGAATTTAGCAGACTGAGCTGGGTAGTTGATGGTTCAGATTGTTTTCCCCTGCATTTTTTTCATGGCTTTTTGTTCTTCAGTCACAAAAACTTTTTAATTTTTTTTTTCTCCTTGCTTAAGCAAATATTAACTTGTCAGCTTGTACCTAAATTTCAGAGCTTTTGCTACTGCACTTAATTTTAAAAAAGAGCTTTGATGATTAAAATGTGTGTCTCCTGGAAAATGAATATTACAAACACAGAGTAATGTATTCCAACAGTGAATAATGAGTAGCTAATAAAAGATATTAAACAAGACGTATGTCAAAAATGTATTTTAGCTATCATTAAAAGATCACACTGTCTTTGCTTCCTCTGTTACATACAGTAGTCTGTAGCCAACAGCAAAACTCGGTAATAACCTCTTTAGACATAAAGACATTCTACTATTGGTTTCATCTCTTCTTTAGACAATAATGAAATCCTAATGAGTACTAAAGGTTCCTTTGAGTGGTACAGTAATAATCAAATGTATTTGTGACTGCAAATTACTTATTCTCTATTTGCACAGAGAAGGTAAAAGAGCAGGATTCTTAAATCAACATTTATTTTAAATCTACATATGCCTATATTCCAGGCACCTATAATTGTTAAAGACTGTGAAAGCAAGGAATGGTCCCTAGAACCTCAGCCCTGAGCAGCTGGAACTACACAGCCTCTCCATGTCATCTTCTTCTTCGGGACACCACAACTTCTGAAAGAAATTTTAACTGAACCTTCAGATCCCTCCTACTGGGATACTGCTGCCCAACTATCTTGGCCGACATCACTATGACCTTTTGCACAGGAATAATTTCTGATTTGTGCCTAACAAGAGCACATTTTGTAACACAATTAAAGGCTCATGTAAGCCAGCATATAGCAGAACTGATGTCATCTTGTTTAGTTGCTGGATCAAAAAGCAATGGTGTGCCACAGAGAGTGCATTTCAGCTTGTCAGAAACTGCACTGGATTCATCTCAAGATTTTAGAACTGAGTATTCATCTCTATCAATATTTCTTAAAAGCTATCTGTCAAGCTACTAATAAACCAACTCCTCTTTATCAGGAAAGCAATAGTTAACAGACTGTTATTGATGTGTGCTTTACACCATAACACAGTAGTTGGAGCATGTATGGAGGTACAGGGGAACCTGGGCTAAGTTCCCTTCCTCGCCTGATAGGATATCAATCGGTATTTCCAAAAGATTTCATAGTCAGCTATTCTGGGTGAGGTACCACCAGAAGCTGATCCATTTTGCATGGTGAAAAAAAAGATTTTTTTGGGTCAAAGAGAAACACAGAAAGAGAACTATAAAGAAGTCTCCAAGATTCATCCATTCTACAGAGAATCCCATCACCTTTTCTGATGGCTTACTGATGTCTCCCTGTGGGTTACTTGTAGGCATTGTTCCCTGCCCTTGTCCAAACCACAGTTTGGAAAACTTTGTCTTGAAAGACTCAGAAGCAATCACTGCTCTCCCCTGCTCTCACTCTCTCTGTCTGGGGAAAGGATGGCTCATGGACCTTGGCAGCAGGTTCGCACCTTGTCTCAGGCACACTCTTCTGACCCTCTGGACTAAGCTCCCCTGAATCTATTCTGGGTTGGAACCACTCTGCCCTGGGACCAGCTCCGTCTGTAAAGGTCCCACACAACCTGGTACAACGCCATAGCTCAGGACTTCTTTGCCACTTGATACGTTAAAGGAAACATATTACCAGAGATATTACTAAAACTAACAATTAATTCTGAAAACTTGCCTGGTATTTTACAGCTATGAGCTTCAATGAAATCTTATTAATAATTAATATCACAGACAAAATAACAGAAATAACATTAATACATATTTATATTCCATAGCTTTGAATAATTTCAGATACACTTATTATCATAACAAAGCTATAGAATTCTTTAAAACTCTAGTAAAAATGGGAGAAAAAGAGTACTGTATAAGAACTTCAGATTGAGGTAATGTTTTTCAACTCAGCCAAAACAGTTCATTGGTGTCACCGGTAACTAGAATGCATTTCAGTAGTACCACCAAAATGAACTGCTTGGGTTGGACAAAGCATCTGTTTAAGAAGCACTACAACTTAGCAATACTGCTCAGAATGAGGATCCAAAGGAAAGTGTTATCTCCATCTCCAGCTGCAGGGTAGAAGATTGATGCAAAACAGCTTTGTAAGTTAAAGTTGAATGAATGGCAACTATACTGCACTCTCCAGACAGCAGCAAAGACCCGCTTGAGCAAGCTTTGGGCTAGGATCAAATCCTAGTAGAAATCTAGAGGCATTAGTTTTGCAAGTGAATAGAATTTAAAACCTGTAGAAGATGCAATGAAAATACAGAGATGATGGGATCCATAGTGATCTCAATGCTGGCAGGGATAGGCAGGACAAGCATTGGTCTGTTTAATTTAACAGCAGTGTCTCTAGGGTAGACCTTTAAACAGGAGTCTGAGCATAACTATTATGTCTATGTGAGAAGTTGAATCAGATCTCTGCTACCATCAGACCATTTTTTTCAGACTTTCTTCCCCCAAACATAACACCATGCAGAGTACACCATCTCCCTTCACATTTACTGGAGTTACTGGCCTAAACTGGGCCTTAGAAAAAGATGCAAAACCGAGGCCTGTGAACCTTCTCTCTATGAAGCTTATACATGTAAAAAATCATGTAGTTAGCCTATTTTTATACGAGTGGAAAACTTGAAAACTATCTCGGAAATGAAGACTACCACAGCCTCTTCCCACCTCATGTAGTCTCAAACACCAGGCAAACCCCACCATTATTAAGACTCTTGAAGTCTGATGACATGTCAATTTAGTTTGAAGCAGCTTGTCCATCGTTTCTTGCACTTAATTCTGACACATCTGGAGCTTCTGAAGGATCAAGAAAAGATTCCTGACCAATTCTGATACAGTTTTCAAACCTCAGGAAAGCATCTCTCCTTCTGAACCTCCACGTCTGCTGTGGAGCTTCCTCGGAAACAAAGCTCACCATCCTTTCTTGCTTGCCAATTCTTGCTAAAACCATAACCCAAGGAAGAAAATAAGGAAGCCTTCTGAAGTTCATCAGTAATTGTCATACAAAAATAGAAATTGACGAGACTAATAAGTTCCAACAATCATTCATTGATCTGGCAGTTTTAAGCATGTATGAAAACTTTGATGTTTGTAACTTTAAAGTCTTCAGAGTGGTATCTCTCAAGAAATATTAATCGGTTGTATGTATAATTTAAGTCAGAACTTCAAAGCTTCTGTATCTGCAGAAATCACTTCAGAACAGGAGTATTTATGAGACATATGAATTATTCCTACAGTGCAAATGGACAAAATGAAAACAAGAGGAAAAGGTGAAGTAGAAAAAGAAAGGAACAGGATGGATAACAGAAGAGTTTAATTAGAATATAATGATGAAAAGCAGATCATTATCTGTGATTATTATATAGTGTTACATACATATCGTGTATTACATCAACACATTAATGAATACATTAATATACTGCTGTGATAATTTCTACCCCTGAATATACTGATTTATGTAAGAATGTTTTACTGTGACCTTGTTGCCATTATCTTATTCCCCAAATCATCACTCTATATACGTCGGTGGTAGGTTGGCATGATCCTGGTCTTCACAGTGTCTGAAGCAAAGATTGCACTTATTCTCTTCATTTGTTGGACCTCTAAATAGCGGCACTAGACACCACATCAGTACAGATAACTCGTGGTTGACTAATTAGAGTAGAGATGTGGTTAATAAGGTTCTGTGCAGTACAGAGCTGTAAACATCCTCTGCCTTGATAGAGAATCTGATCTGTTGCACAAAAGTGGCTGACAAAGTGAAAAGAGTTGCAAGTTAACAGCAATTCAAATAAAAAGGTCAAAATAGGAGGATTTTCTGCTGTCTGCCTAGAATTACATCAAAGAGCAGAAAGTAGAGCTGAGCAAACAGTGTAGAAAATACAACAGTCTTTATTTAAACTTGGTTCAAACTAGCTCACACTGAACATTTTGCATAAGACAAAATCTCTCCTGCCAAAAAGATCATGAAAAGAACAGAAAGGAGAGTGGTATGAAAGTCATGTAAAGAAGAGAAATGGTATAACGGAAATCCATTTTCACTCCTATGGCCACTGTAACGTAGATGTTTGGTAACTAGTAATTACCTGGAAATAACTGATAGGTTCAATATGTGTTCTGAATATGCAACACAGTGGATCAGCCAAGGAAAGAATACTAATTTTTTTTTCAAAGCTGGGGTAGACTGTATAGTCCAATTAATTAAATTATATTTTCTTTGTATTGCGCTTACAGAAATTTCTTCACAGAGAAACGTATGAGCTTTAATAGCAAACACTGCTGCAACTATTGTTGCAACAACTTACATAACAGTTAGCAAAAATCCTGTTGTTTGTTTCTAAACGCAGCATCCTTACTTATTTTTCTTTTCTAGCTTTCATTGTATGATAATATTTCAAATTGCTACCAACTCATTTGGTCCAAAGAGAAGAGATTTAAAGAATCTTTCTTCCTCCCCTGCTGCACCATGGGACAGAAGTATCCCCAAACCTAGCTCTGTAGGACCTGTATGACCATGGGGGAAAAAGAAAAGAGGTCTTCACACCGTTTATATGGAGAGAAGAAACACAGAAGAAATATTAGCAACCAGTAGATGTGATTGGAAAGAGTTCTTCTAAACCACAGAGATTTTTATGATTTCAATAGTTTTCTGTTTCACATCACAATTATGGGGTCCATAACTGCCACAAAACAGTGAGATTTATGGACCTCAGAACACCTGAAACCGCACATTCACTTAGGGTGGGAAAAGGTCTAAGCTGAGACACTGGGTTATAACACCCAGAATAGGAATATAAATCCTGCTTTCACACGTCACAGTCGAGTGTGTTACAATCAGCCCATGCAAAAAAGGTTTGCCTAGCATAGAAGTCTCAGTCACAGAAGAGAAATCTTTCTCACCAAGTGTGTCAGTAAAAGCAGTCCATGCTCCTAGTAGCTTAGGTTTCTATGGGCAGTATATTTAATTCTCAGCCAGCTCTAGTGCACCGATAGTCATTCTGTGCCGGTACAATAACTTGCTGGGGATTATTAGAGCACTGAGCCAGTGCTTTATACAGTTGTGTTTGAAAGGGAAAAAAAAAAAATGCTTTTGCCAGTATAGTTTATTTTATTGGAAGAAATGGTATAAATTACAGCACAACACTTCCCTTTCCTGGCACAGGCTGTCTCTGCAGAAAAAGCATTTGCCACTAGAACTGCACCAGCTTAGCTACATCAACAAACCTGTTGTAATATATAAAATGCCTGAGACAGGCACAATCACTCTAAGACCTGCTTCTGGTGCACAAGTGGCCTTCAAGTCCTTAACCTGAAATACATGCCTAACGTAATTGCAATTCAGTCTCTGTAAAGCGTTATAATACATGGCACCAGCACAAAATAGGCAAAATATGCTGAAAAGAAAGCAGTTATTGTTACAAAAAAACCCAACCTATTGCATTTCTGGCCTTTGCACATGATTCGGCCTCTGGGCTTTTTCAGTTAAAAAGTGGATGGAAAAGAAAGGAAAAAAAACCTAGAGAAGGAAACTGAGAATGCAACTTAGAAGATATCACTGGAATACTTTCCTCTCTCCTTGCCCTCCCGCCCCCACCTTTAAATTTCACTATTTAGTCCGCCTTCAAATTATAAACACTTAGATTTTCCCCTGGTTTTCTTTGTTTCCTTTCAGAAAAAAAAAATACTTCAAGGTCTAATGGAGGTGAATAATGGAAATGTAGAGTCTCAGGTATATTCAAAACCAAATGGGTTAACTTCACTTCTTTGGAAAATGTAATATGAGCGTCACGCAGATCATTAAGAAGTCTCTGGTATATGACCAGTCATATTTTTCAGGTTTTTATAGAAATGTTTTCAAACATTAAATAAAAGTAGAGAGTTATTCATTGCTGCCTATTGATCCTTCTGTATTTATACCTTCTATTTAAAAAACTATCAGCGAGGAAGTGAGTGAAAACAAAACTAACTCCACTGAGATGACTAGTCACATGCCATAAGTAACCAACAGCCAAAATGAACTGTGCTGCTCCTGTGAAAGCAGCCTGTGCCAACAGTGAGTGGTTAAGAATTACGGTCCATGAGAAGATGCTGCGTTCTCAAGATCCTGCGGAGGGTCAGTGTCTTCCCAAAGTCCAAGATAAAGCAGTCAGGTTTAGTACAGAACACTTCTTGGCTGAATATTTGCAGACACTTAAGGCCAGATCTCATTTGCTTCAATCAAGGCTTGATTACTGAAACCTGTTTCCGTAAGGCCCTGCAGAAGGATCAGAACAGCTTAAGCCTTCAAAACATCCCTCATTGCCCATCTATGTCCAGAAATACCTATGTTGGAATTTGTGATTCAAATTCTATTAAAATTTTGTTTGGTATTTAAATGCTTTTTGAAAAACCCCTGGCCCTGAATCAGCTTCTAGGCAATATAACTTTTGCTGGCTTCCCACTGTCAGAAGATGTGTGAGACTATCTTGGATGTGATAAATATTCGGTCGCAACAGCAGCAGTCCTTTTTCCTGAACTCAGTTGATACACTAGTCCTATACTTCCCAGAAATACTTTTAAAGGAGGAAATAATTTTCTCTTGTGAGATAAACTATCACTTGTACAGCTTTGTACCATAAAGGGTCAGAAAGTGTCCTTCAATTTCAGTGTCACCCATTCAAAGAAAGGAAACCATAAAGGCAATAAATGTGTAATAATTATGTGTGAATAAATACATCAGATGGCTCTAAAATAAATCTTCTCTTTTAAAAATGTACTTAGATTTTTTTAATTACATAAATTCTTGCCAAGGATCAAATTAAAGAATTGTTAATGAAAGTGCTGCCTTAAATCAGAACCATAAAATTCAATGTCAGTAGAAATAACTGAGAAGAGATACATAATATTGCACTAAAGTCCAGCTCTGGTATCAGAGCTATCAGAGTTATCAGAGTTATCAGAGTGCATCATTTCCTTCTGTAAAAAACTCATGATTCACAACTACATAAACATGCTTTTCGGTGAAGAGTGCTCTCTTAGTTTGTCAGATACTGTTCAGGTGTAAATCAAAATGAGTTTGTTGAAGCAACAAGAACAACACAGATTTACCTTGGTTGAGAACAGGATCCACAATATTAATTTTCTTACCTAAAGAAAAATAGGACTAAATAATAAAAATAACAGTAAATAAATGTTGAGTTTTTCAATGTGTTAAATGAAACTGGTAGCTTCTTACGGAAGAAATTAACAATTTCTATTTAAAAGATTTCTTTCTTTCTACTTTGAGAGGGTCAGAACTTGTCTACGAGAAGACTGAGAATGTTTCTCTTCACAATTCAGTCTCTATGCCCTGAGCTGCTGTGCTTTAAAGGCTTTACAGAGGAGGTGCCCACCAGCTTAAACTGATATTCCCCTTTACTAATGAAACACTGAATGTTTTACAACAGAGAGAGTCCTTGCTTCCTTTACCTCGTGTAACTACATCTGGACCTCTCTACAGAAGGTAAAATAAATCCTAAAATGACAACTGAGACCCAGAGTCACAAGAGGAGAAACCTTCTGCTATCCCTTGCTTTTATGTCAGAAATTTTCCAATTTACACAAAAACTTTAAAATACATTTTCTAATAAATTATTTGCCAGAGGGTTTCAGATCTGGTTTTGTTTTCTTCTACAAAGAATCACAGGTTTGAATGGACATTTAGAGATCAACTGGTCTTAACAGCTGCTCAAAGGACCAAGTTAGATCAGGTTTACATCCTGTAGTAGTCACTCATCAACAACAAGAGGAAAAGACAAATCTAAAATAAGTTTGAAATTTGATGTGCTGCAATAAAAAACCCTACAACATGCTCAAGAACTGATGAGGAAAGCTACAGAGTTAATCCCCAGACATAGATAAAAAATTATAAACAGCTATAAAATGCACATGTTAACAAGATGTGCATGATATTGTAATGAGGACATCCTTCTGGAGTATTAAAAAAGATGTGCCCAAAGATATGATGCAGTATTTCCAGGACTGAGAAAAGCATTTGTGCAAAAAAATATGCAACAGCATCATGCAGCAGGTGGGAGACATTGGCGCATCACTATCACGTAATGAGCTTGCAACGTGTTGTTCCACCACTAAAGCTCAGATTTGTCATCTTTCCATCTAATATAATAAGAGAGTTGGGTTGTTGTTTTATAAAGTGGAGAGCAGAGCACTTATTCCATTTTTTTAAATGCAATATTTTTAACTGTATGCTAAATTATTACATTTTGTCCATTTTAAACAATTTACAACAAACACAGTGCTCTAGGAGGCATCAGGCACTTGAAACCTCCAGTGGCTGCTTGAAACCAGCAATTGTATCTTATTTATCATCAGAGCTATGGCTATACTAGAAGCCTGAAAAAATCTGCAAAAGCTACTAAATATTCAGAATCCTTTTTATTTTTTTAAACATTTTATTCATGGTTGAAGTTAAAACACAAACCTACAAAAGAAGGGAAGACTGATATTAGAATAGTGCATACATGTCTGGTAAGTGTTTTCTGTAAAGGATCCTAAGAGATGTGGAAAATGTTTAGAAAAGAACTATAGAGTTGATCTCAGGCCTGGAATAAAAATACCTTGCACTGACAGATTTAGAGCATACAATTTGTTGAGTCTGTCAAAAGAAACAGGAGCTGGAACTTGATTATAGCATGGAGCTGCCTTGACAGGAAGAAAATAATTCCAAAAGCCTTTATAATCTGCAGAAAAAGTAAACCAGGAAAAAAAATTGACGGCCAAAGCTAAACAAATTAACATTTGAAAATTCAGCATGTTTTATTTCATTTGGCTTCCAAAAGAAAGGACTTGTGTCTGTCTTGTCTGTCTGTCTCTGCCTGCTCGTGCTTGAGCCTCTTGATAAATTGCCACCATGTTTGCCACAGAAGTAGATTTATTATCTCAGAAGAACTGTCTCAGAAATTACTAAGTCTGCACAAGCTGCCAGAAAATAAGCAACTAGAGGAGAAAGATTGTGTAGATTCTCCCCAAAGAGGGGAAGACATGCACTCAGCTCCCATTAGACACCGAAGAATCCCCACTGGAAGAGCTGTTATCCACGCTTTAACTATAAGGAAAAGCTTCCATTACAGCTAACATGCTGTTAGACACTGGAGAATTTGAATTCAAGACATAAATCCATAGGAACACAAGATGTTGTTTCTACTAGTTGCAGAACTAACAGCTAAAAATGAGGTTGATTAAACTCTGGAGCACAATAAGAAAGGAATAAATGCACTACCTTGGTTTATCGCTATTTCCCATAAGGTCACATCGGGTCAGTTTTTTATGCATATGCGGTAAAAGTTTTTCTCCTGGACAGTTTCACATCTACACAGAAGGGAATATCAAAGGGTAAAGGAATGGAACAAAGAAGCATCACAATTGCAGAGTCATTGTGTCATTAAAAAAGGTATGGGTTGTGCTTCTTGGAAAGGGGCCAGAGAAAACAGGAGAATGGGCTATTGCCCATCTCAGTGGGAAAAGACAGAGCTTTAAAGCCAGGACTGCTCTGTTAGTTGTGCATACCCCAAGACTGTGGTTACACTACGGCTCATGTACTATCCTCACCGTTCTTCCTAAGTGCAGTGTATACATACTGAGTGTGAACCACCTGGAAACAGGCAGTACCTGAACAGCAAATGTGCGGCAAAGGCAGCTCACTATGTTCTTATGCTCATGATTTAACTACAAATAGAGTCGTAAAGGAACAAAAAGCTACTTCATTTAACCAATAGGTCAATGACAAGGGCACTCACCTGGAAGGTGAAGGACATATTTCCAAATCTCTGTTGCTCCTGATTTAGAGAAGGGATGTGCACCTGACTTGTTGCATCCCAACCAACTATCCTAGCCTGTAAGTTTTAAAGGCAGGTTCACCCTTTTCCTCTCCTCTCTCAGGCCAAAACTGTATTTAACTATTTCATCCAACTGCACTAGTGTCATCCAAGAAAATTGCAAAGATCTTGCCCTTGGAAGTGAAAGACTTGGTGTCAGCTTCCAAACAGTTTTCCTGCTGCTCAGCTGAACACTCCAGCTACTGGTTTAAATAGGATACTAAATGCAATGTGTAATCTCTATCGCTTATGCTAGGTCTATTCCAGCTCTGAGGTTGCTGACCAAATAAGGTCTTGCAGATGATGAGATGAGGAATATCCAATTTTAGGATCTTACTAGAATTTGCAGATGTGGATTTGACTAACTTCGTATAAACCACTGTCAGAGATGGTACTTCACATTCCAGGTTAACTGACAGTGAAACCAGCGTTTTCAGTAATACAGTGGTGCCTAAATCTTTTAGATGGGCCAAGAAGCCTATAGAAGCTGTCCAAGTTATGAATCATGCAGCTTCCCACTTTACACATCTCAGGTCATTCTCCAGTTTTGCACTGCATCACCTGAAATTTCATGTCAAATGAGTTCTCCCCTGGAATACCTCTGTTGTTCCTGAGACATGGCTTTCCAAGAAGTAGTCTCCTGATCTGTGCAGATGCTTTTCGTTCACACTTGTGAGATTTTTGGCTTAGTATTTGGCTACACTGAAATACATACCATGTGAATAAGCCAAATTTACTAGGTAATCCAAATTGCCCTGGGGAGGCATTTCATCTTCATCATTGTCCGTCTATAAAGTGTCTCATCCATGCATTTTATCAATTCTGATCATAAATATATTTTAAGATCATTGAAGATAATACTGAACAGTATCCAGCCTCATCTGAATACCATCAGTACCCCTTGAAAACACTTTGGCCCATGATTCCCTTTGACAGTTGTTTTTGGGGTTTGCTAGTTAGCGAATTCTTAATCTATTCAATATGCGCTTAAGTGACAATGCAAAGTGACGATTTTTATTCAGAACATCATGCAATGCTAAGTTAAAGACATTATAAAGTTCTATTAGAATTGAGCAATTACTTACTGCTACCAACCAAACTTATAATTTTCTCAGACTGAACTCAGCATCATCATATTCCTGGATTTTATAGAGGTCTCTTACTCATCATTATTAGGATGAACTATTAAAAACTGTTTCTTGGCTAAGGTGAATTGATCTGAAATGTTTAAAGTGGCCAATAGTCTTCATTTCAAACACTCACTTATAGCAAGGGCAAAGAGGTTTCATACCTGCTATCCTGCAAGACTGATGTATTCTTTACAGCCCACTTTTTTATCTTTCAACATGGTTCACTTACAGTTTAACAGGTCACTCACTGACTAATATGTAGGGAATATTTCTATTGGGGAACTGTACAATAGTGGAGTAAAAAACCTGTGCTGCTATGAAAAAATTGACATTTTAAAGTGTAAAGTGTTTTCTGCTTTGAAGTGGAGACTATTTAACATTAATATCTGGTGTTTTCCCGTAATGAACACAATATTTTAACAAGCTTCTCTCACAAAACGGTAGGCTACCAAATGCTAGTTCTAAGTTTTCCACCCACCCTGAAATGTATAAAGTGAAGAGAACAAACAGAATATTCATTTAATGTATTAGAAGTGCTTGCAAGAGAGCACAGCAGAAAAAGCACAGAAAAAACAGGAAGGTGAACTCTTGCATTTTGCTGGTCCAGGGCACTGGTACTGCCCTCAAGCAAAAATGATTCCATCCAATGGAAGAGTTGTCTGAACACAAGATACAGGGTGCACAGTTAGCCAGTTAGGCTCTCAGGGGCATTACTTTAACAAAACATGACGGAGATTGCCTTTAAAATTGAAAAAGAACTACACAAAGAAGGAAACATGAAAAAGAAAAGTCCTAGCTAGCTTTTTTTTTTTTCACGGGTGTTATTTTTTTCCAGAAGTTTGCCCAAATTAACCTGCTTAGTTCACCACAATAAATTTTTCAAAAGCATCATCTGATATTAAAATGCCAGCACTTTCTCTTTTCTGTTGCTAAAGATGTCCAATAAAAACTTCTGCTGGTATTTCCAGTCACTAACAACAGCCAGAAAATTCTAGGTGAAGCTTTAAATTATTGACTGAAAAGAGATGAGCAACCATTGCGCAGCACTCAGAGGAGGCTGATTGGAAAGATCTGATGAGCATTAGTAAGGATTAGATCTGGTCCAACTTGCACTTATAGCGTAATCAAAGTCCTATCTTAAAGTTTTGTCACAGCTTTTATATGAATGACAGCAACAATCTATTTCCACCCAGATTTGTAGCAAGATTGAAGCCAAAAGACCAGAGCATTTGAGGCTTTGTTCCTCCTCTAACTGGGAGGCAGCAGTTTGCTTCACAGACTACTGATTTCTCTGCAACAGCAGTTCCATTAATACCTGTCTCTTTTTAAAAGGTTGCACCCACCCCAGCCAAGAACAAAATCAAACACAAAAGGAAATAACACTGAAGATCCATCTATGCGAATATTCCTCTCTATTTTTTTACAATAACAATGAAGGAGAACAGCAGAAGCAATTGTTTCTTGCTATCACTTTGACATAATACAAACCAAGTGGTTATGGAAGAAATATAGTATTAGCTATCCAAGCATGCATTCAGCCTAGTATGTGCACTCATGTGCATTGGAAAAACACAGTGCACAAATGCAAACACAACTGTTTGAGAACTGGCAGTATCTCATGTACACGGATGGGCAGTAACATGGAGAAAAGTATGTTCAAAAAAATTCATTCAACATTCTTCATTTCGCTCTTCTCTTGAATACTGGGTTCACAGATGTTTATGGCCCTTCCAAAACAATGCACACAAATACTCACAGAAGAAGCTTTGGTTGCAAAAATGTTCAAAGAAAGGAGAGTCCTAGTACACGGCAATGTGCATCAGACCTTCCAGCTTTCTAAGGCATAAATGTAGGACACGATTACAGAAAGTGAAAAGAACAAAGACAATACTCAGCTAGGGAAATTAAGATGCTGTGAGTTTTATTTTCTGAATATAAATAAATTCTCCAATTTCACTTTCAAAATTTTTATTGTCCATGTATATTATCTCCAGAGACACAAATGAAGTAACACTAAATTTACACCAGAAGGGAGGTAGCTTTGGCATTGAAATGGAAGCTAATGGAGAATTTCTTTTTATATGTTTTCATGGGAGCATTTTCTCAGGAGCCATTCATGAATTGATGTTGAAGGCTGTGAATTTGGGAATCACTCAGTGAGGAATCAGAAACAACTCACTGCTATTTCCTATTCTTGGAGTATGGTAGTATTGCAAAACCACTATCGACGAAAGCTGCTAAATGTCAGTATTCCCATGACGTGCATCTTTCCCTCTCTCACAAGAAACTGTCAGCGATCTCTGTGGCTGTTCCTGTTTCCAGGGTTCCTCAAAAAGCAGAGCCAAGGGAAGTAGGGGAAGGTCAGGCCTAATTCCCATGGAACTTTTCCAGTGATGCAACTTGTTGTACTGTCCATTCCAGATATGACCAAAAGCAAAGACCCTGGAGATTTTGATCCCACAAGTGGCCTGGAGGTTGTTGGAGACCAGACTGGCCACAAGGAATCGCCCCAAGAAGATTCCCTCTTCTTGTGGGATAATATGAATAGTAATAAAGAATACTTGGCACGGACTGTGTGAAAATGCCACAAACTACCCATAGAATTTTACTCTTGTTGTACAGGCAATGGCAAAGTCTAAGGCAATGAAGAATCAGGGCTATCACATTTGATGTTTTCCATTTAGGCAGGAGTTGCCCATGTGATTCTCACTATGGGGCTAGATTTGTGACAGAGTTCTTTTTTCTTTTTCAGTGTGATGTTCACTATCACCATTGACCCAAAAAGTTAACAAAGTTTTGTAAAACTTTCAAAATAACGTTTTTGTTAGTACTTCTTGTTTTTAAAGTTTTCACAGAAAGATATGAGGTTTTGGAAAACTTAATATTTTTCCCTTTCCCCTTATCTCTGTATGTGAAAGCATTCTCAGACATTTTCCTTTTAGTAAATTTTCTATTAACCTAGGAAGTCACATTAGAATGCTTTATAGACAAGTCTTGCTTGGTTAGTTATATTGCAACAAACTGTCTTTCCTGTGATTAAAAAATAAATATTAAGCCACCTTAGTCCCAAGATATGTAACTATACTATTAATGGCTCTTGTTTGGTACCTGACCTTATAAAAAGTTAGGTGATTTTGTTGTTCCAAATAAGTATAAATAATTCAATAAACTGTTGTTCTAAGCAGGTTATTACCTATAAAGATGTAGCTTTTAAGACAGCCTTTAGTATAAAATATGTATAACTGCCACATATATTATTAACAGGTGCCCAAAATTGTTAGCGTGGTACCTTATGACCAGAAAAACAAATGAGAATTCTGTTATGTAATTCTGTATCAGAAGAAAGGTGTGAAAGTAGACAGTTTTTTTCTTAAATGCATATGCTTTCCCTTCATGGGAATTTAAACAAACCTCAGTGTAAGGGCTTCATGATGTTTTGTCTCATCGTTGTAA
Organism: Charadrius vociferus; assembly: GCF_000708025.1. Taxonomy (NCBI): domain Eukaryota; kingdom Metazoa; phylum Chordata; class Aves; order Charadriiformes; family Charadriidae; genus Charadrius; species Charadrius vociferus. The sequence goes on from NW_009649036.1 coordinate 726,695, forward strand.
GTTTAGAGATAGCAGGTGAAAATAAGAGCTTGTCTCACAGAAAGGGAAAAATCATGTCTCACTTGAAGGGAAAATAAGCATATTTGCCATCGAGAGGACAATCTGCTATTTCATTCCTTTGATGCAGTTCATATTAGGATGGTCACAATGTCAGGATTAATTAGACCAGAGGGTGGTGTAAATGCCAAAAGAAAAAGTTGCCGTACATCTGTTCTAATTTATCTCATGGATGTTCCTTCAGTGAGTAAGTAAAGAATGTGGCTTGGGCCATCTGTGACCCAGTTAGAGGGAGCAGGATGGCTTGTTGCCTTGCGGGTGACAGGACAGGAGTTGTGACAAGAAGGTCAAAGGATGGTCTGAAGAGTGCTGGGGAATTTCCACTCGTTGTATGCAAACCTCTGACTGAAGAGAAGTAGGAGAGATTCTCAGGTGACCCAAGTGGCCTTGAAAGGCAAAGTAAAAGCTAGATCTTCTCAGGCAATCTTCTCTAGGCTAATCTTCAGCCTGTTAGCAAAGGAATAGACATATTGATAAGTGTTTGTTTATTGATGCAGAACTAGTGCCAGGAAGAAAGCCATTTAGAATCCCTATGGGAGGAGGAAAAAGTGTTGTCTTACATCAACTTTAAACATGACTTAATACACCCAATGGGAAAGAAGGAAAGATGGCAGATGACTCTTTTTAAAGATTCAATAAAATTTGTATATTGACCTGTACTTTCAGTATAAATTTTAGAAAAATGAGATGGGGGTGCTTTACAACACGATATAATGAACAATAAGCAAAAGCTCTGTGTGTTTGATCAGCTATCTATGATGTCAAAAGAACAGAGCAGACAAGACAAGCTAGCAGAAATTCCACATGCAGTTTTCAAATGTTGGAAGTTCATACAGAACTTAGGATGGTCAGGAAAATAGTAAAGTTGTAGACAACTTGGATATATTTCTCACATGAAGGCACCTTACAGGTGCCAAAATTCACTTTAATTGGGCCAGCAAGAACATGTGTTGTTATCTGGTAATGATTAATAAAAATACTTACAGCCAACACAAAACAGGATTGCGAAGCAACGAGTTAAAAAAATAATAAAAGAATAAACTATGTGAGAGCTGAGAAAATGCTATGTAAACAGCCAACTGGAGATGAGTTTGTAATAAGCCATAATGGTCATCAGAAAGTCAGTACAATTTTCTGTTGAATAAGCTAAAGGATCACGTCCTGGGGCTTTAGCTTTCCTCCACGTGCTACGAAAGAATTGAGAGGTGTAATTAACAATCACACTTCTACAGGGATTAGCTGAGGAGAAAAATGGTACAGGGATGGAAAGGAAATAGCTAACATTGCTGTAACATCAATAAGAGAAAGTAAGGTCCTCAGCTTTGTGGAAAAAAAAAGACAGAAAAAAATAGAGGGAGAATTTTTAATAAGGTATCCACATGAATAGGCATAACTACAAAGGAACAAGATTCAAAAAACTAAAGGATATGAATAAGGGCAGGGAAGAGCAGAAATTATATGAAGCAGCAGGAAATTTAAGTACGAGCATTGTGAGAAAGTGTCCCACAAGTGGAGCCTATGAAAGTGAAGAACAGCCTCTTCAGGAACTGCTGAGCCATATGTCTATAAAAATCTCCGAAGAAAGCATTAAAAAGACAGTCTGATGGAGCTAACAAGCTTTCATTACAGGTAGCTAAGCTAAATAATACATACCTAGAGGTCATTTCTACCACTAATTTTCTACAGCACTTCACTTCATTGAATTAATGAAAAATTGGGACTTTCATTCAAAAGCACATTTACACAGACAGACTTAAAATTGTTCCAGGAAGGTTTTGTTTAACTATTAATTTGCTTCACTACTAGTACTGAGCAAAAGGATTACCAAAAGATCCTACTCAAAGAGAGAATTTGGAATAATCTCTTGGATCTTTTCACAGGCTCAGAGGCACAAAATAATCCTGACTTTTTTCATGAAGATCCCTAATTCACTCAAACAGCAGCAATTCTCAACTACTATGTTATTGTTTTCTCCCTAATGTCTGCTATGCATCAATAGTTATAATGGAGAGAGATTGATAGAAAGCTGAGATTTAGTAGCAACTCAGCAATTAAATTGCACAACTACTCTTTGTTCTACTGTTCCCTGGTGGATACAATCCTGTTCATTAATCTGCATGTTGATTATAGCCCCTCCGTGATATTGATCTGTGTTTCACAGTCCTGTGATTGCAGGAACATGAATTTGCCACAGGCAGCTACAGTACTGCATACAGTTCAAATTAATGCTGAAAAATTTAAAGCCAGAAAAAGAAAAAAAAAATACCAGTCCTTAAACTGGTTTGAGCTTATATACTTTTGCCATCGTGCTGTTTTATTTTTCCCTTCAGTTGCTATTAATACAAAGAAAAAATAAACAAATTTAGATAAAGAAAAAAAAACACCTTAGAAGTTGTTTGACTTGGGGAATCTCACAAACAGTATTCTATAATTGTTGAACCAATTTTAGGTCTTCACCACAACTTCTTCCTCTAATTCAGATAAATTTGTGTGGACAAGTACAAGGAACCTATTATTTGTCGTTTATTCTCCAAGACGTAGTGAATGCATTTCTCTTCCTCTTGCCTCCCAGTTCCATGTTCTGAATTCTCTGAATTTTTATTTGGATTTGCTCTAATGTAACAATTGTTTAGTTTATTTTTTGTTTATTTAAAGAACGCACACTCAGATGGAATAGTCCATCTGTGGATTCATCCATGCTTGAATTGGGAAATTATCCCGTTGGCTGTCTTCTCTGTGCATCTATACCACCAGATACAAGACCAGAGATGAAAGCTCCGGGCTGGAGGAGGCCCTCGTATCCCACCTGGAAGAAAATCCAGAGAGTGATGTACCGGGACAATCTGAAGGAGAAACATCTTATATATGACTATACAAAGAGACAAAGAAGGTGTTATAGAAGATATGCAGAAAAGGGAAAGATGAATCTTAACACCAAGGCTGCCTGGAAAGAGCATGTAACGTAACAGCAAAAGAAAAGCAGAGCTGGTGGAGTCAGTGTGTGCACCTCAGGAGCCCAACCCTGTCCCTTTGAGAGATGGCCCACTATGTCAGCAACTTTCCTCTCGTGAGGCAGCGAAAACACTCCTCAACTATTTTTCTTCCAGATTTCTCTTGTGATGAAAAGGAAGTCACTGCAAAGAAGAAAGAAATGTTGCTGAAAGGGGAACAGAAGGAAGAAAAATTACTGGAGAGAAGAAAGGGACTGATGGGGAAGAAAAGAGAAGTGTGAAAAGAAAAGAAGAAGCAAAGCACACCAAAAAAAAAAAACAAAGGAGGGAAAATAACATTAACCAGAAGATGGAAAGTTTTTCTGCTATATCCATCTTTAAGAATGAAGAGCAAAACAGATGCACTACAAAATCAGTTTGATTATCTGTAGGATGGCTATCTATAATAAGATGCTAGCCCAGTCCTGAAACATTCATGCTTTTATATCCTGGGGATTTTTCTGTTATTTTGAACACTTTTTCCTGCCCTAAATCAGGAAGAACCTGAAAAATACTTCTTTTTTTTTTTTTTTAATTATATTTGCAAATTGCTAATTATACTGGTACAGCCAATACCCATTAAATTACAATACAGATGTGAAAAATTTGGGTTTGGGTTCTTGGTTTTACTGGTTTTGTGCAGAGATCTTTCTTTCAGGGTCACTGTCTGCAAAGAATATTCAATATAATCTGTTGGTGCTATCCCATTTTATACGGATTTAAATTATTTAAAATATGCACTGGGTCAAGAACTATGTGAAAGCTCTGCCTCACTTGCAATGAAGCTAATAGCTGAGGTGGTTTAAGACCATCTTAATCACTGCTTAACTCGACACTTCACCAGGGATTACAAATCAGACTTGATTAAAGTGAACCCATACCTTGGCCACTGGAGTTCATAGCTTGACATCTTAATACAAACCCGCCTTTATCGGGGGTGTTACGTGAATATGGTGGGCTGTGAAATGAAGCATAAGCACACGTTTGCTTTGCACTCCTTCTTGCCAGCAACCTTTGGCAGAGAGACAGAGCAGGCAACTGCAGGCAGCAGCTTCTTAAACTGCCAGAGCTGCATCCGTCAGAAATTTTCTGCCTGAGTGTTAATTCTCGGCCCGATGGTAACTGAACCCACCTGAGAAGGGACAAGCCCAAGTCACATCACTTCCAGAGATAAGCAGAACAGATATTTACCCCTTGCCTTGCTCAGAGAAGTGTCCTGTGTTTGACAGTATCCAGTTCTGGATTTTCACCAGCGCTTCCAGGGGATCATGGAAATTTTTCCAAAAAAAAGCAGTGTGTCAAAACAGATCAAAATCCATGGTGTGTTTATACTTTAGTGAAGCAGCATGGCTTGTTTTCTGCTTTCTGCCCAGCTCCCCAAGCACACAGACACCTTGAGCACAACAACAGACAGCTCTAAATGAGCCGGAGATTTTCTCTGACAATATTTTTGTTATCAAACGTCTGGCTGTACTTATTTTTCATTCACTGACTGCTTGAATCATTGCCAGCAGTCCTCTGCCAGTGGAAACATGCACCCCAGTGGATGGCTAACAGCACTATGGCTTTAAACTCCGGCCAGATTTCACAGAGCTTAGCCGGCAGGAGCTGCCTGGAAAACGCACAGGGTCGGTGCATCTCCTGGGTGCAGCCGTGGCTGTGGCTCGGAGCACGGCAGTGCCCAGACCCTGCAGGGTATCTCTGGTGCCAGAAACTGCTGGGGCTTCCACCCACCACTAATGAGCTTCTTAAATATACACCAGTTTTAGCTCTCTCATGATAATTGGATTTTTCTTTATTTCTAGATATGGTCATTGCCATGCCTGAGTTTTCTGCTTCTATTCTGCATCTGTTGTAGCCAGTTCTTGCCTCCTGTTAATTTTCCTCTGTTTCATATCGCGTCTTCATGACATTTTCCTCAGAAGTCATTTCTTCCTGATCTTTTATATTCAGGCATTCTCATTTGTTGGCCTAATATTTGTTTTATGAGCCTCCACTTGTTTTTTGATTTTGTTGCTATTGCTTCCATTTTTTTACTGTTATTGCTGTTTCCATCAGCCTGACCTTACTCTTTGGACTGCTACTCTCAGCCTCTAGAGCGACACTTCCTCCTGACTTTGATCCTAAATTACTTCTTTCATGTGAGGCGCGCTCAAACGGCATTTGGAATTCAGATTTCCCGAGCTTGATACTGCAAGCTCCAGAGTAGCTCTCAAGAAAAGAAAGGCCACCTGAATTTGATTAAAGCCAAAAACAGTTGGACAACAAGCATGCTGCAAGTTGTCTGTTGCTGCATGGATTGGCCCTGCAGAGCCGTCCCTGCTCCCCCAGCTTGGCAGAAGCGCCCTGCCATCGTACGGCTGCTGGCAAGCCTCCGACTCCCACTTCCAGTGGGAACCTGCAGGCTAAAGCACCATGCGGCGTCAAGGCTGTTGGCAGAGTCCGGTCCTCTGTACGCAGGAACACGCGATGTTTTACCTTGGCTCTTTCCTTGCTCCTGACAGATGCAGCTTCCACTTCTCTACGTTTCATCTTAGCCGTGCTCTGTGCTTTGTATTTGCTCATACAGCCTCTCCGTGACGATGCACTGTTATCCATCCTTTTATTTATTGTTTTAAATCCTTTTCAAAAAGCCCAGCCAGCCTTACACCCGGAAGGTTGATTCACCATCTGTTCAAAGTGGAAAACATCAGGGTAAATAAAATTTGGGGAAGGAGGCTCAGAGTAAACAGGCCAAATCTTTCTAAAATGTTGGAGGTGACAACGCATCTTAATCATCCAGTTTTCTGTGTATTGGGTACAGCCATTTGCTTTGAAAGTTTTGTCAGTCCTTAGTTTTAAATGCTCCCTTTCATTTCAGCTTAGACTATAGCAAACGTGACATACGACTGAGAGACTTGAGGAGGGAAGAAAGAGAGTTAACAAGTTGAAGGCACGGGCTTTACATAAAAGCTAGTGTTACATATTTTTCCACATCAAAACACAAAGAATGGGCACTGAAATGACCTAAATACCTTTTTTACAAATAGGTGCCTTAGGGCTAATGGATTTTTATCTCAGATGCATGCTGCACGTGGTTGTCTATCTCAGAAAATCTGATGCTCTTAATGCTTGCACATGTGAAGGGCTAATTTTTTACGCATTTTTCTGAGGTACAGAAGTGCCTGGAGTTTTGAAACTAGACCTTAATTTTCAGGCTAAAGAAACCAAATCTTGATTTGCCCAGAATTGCCTTTCACTTGTCTACATTTTAAGGGGTGTTTCAGCCCCAGAATTTAGAGGATTAAGTTCATCCCTTAATTATTGCAAGTGACCAGGCATTTATCTTCCAGTCTCTAACATATTGAAAATTATGCAATTTACTTGAGAATTTTAAAAAAGAAATCAATATGCTCCCATGATAAACATACTGTCTATCCTTCCTCACACTAGGGAAGCCAGTCAGGGGAAGTTAATTGCCTAGACCCGGCAGTGCGGAGAACAGCATTAATAAATGGGGTGTACTGGCTTGTGTAAAGGACAGATGTGAGTTTTCTGCTCCACTGTACGATGAATTAATTCTCTCTCTTTTCCACTTTTTCTCAATTTATAAATTGCAGTGACCACTGAAAAGCTGTGTTTACAGTCACTTTGGCAAAGTGTTCCCAGAACCAAATCCTGGCCCCATCTTGCTCTGCGGGGCCACATCCTTATTCTTCAGTCCTCATCCCCGAGTCAGATTAGTCTGGAAAAATGGCCAAGTCTGAGAATGTAAGTGAAGTCTAATCTGAAGTTGAGGATAGCTGAGCAGCAAGGATGGGAGAGGTTTGCAAGCTGGCCCATGCCCCATCTCATCTGCTGTCATCTACAGGCACTTTCTCTCTTTCCCCCTCTCTGCCCTCTGTATTACTACTTGCCCCTGGGGACTACAATTTCTGAACTCCGTTGCAGCCCTTACCAAAAAATCTTGCTGCAGAGGAAAAAGTAGGATCCAGAAAAACAGTCAAAATGGGGTTTGTCAAGTCGGGTGGTGCTTCAGGCAAGAGCAACTTCTGGCAAAGAGACTGCATAGCAGTCAGACGTGCGCTAGTCAAACACAGAGCCATTCAGGGCTCCTGGCTTTCCACTTGGCTGAGGAAGGGCAAGACAGCACTCACGGCTCTCTGGCTCCCTGGTTTCTGCCCACCAGAGCTTGTGCTGTCACTTAGGTGGTTGAAAGATTAGGGCAATTGGGCTAGTCCAGGGGGAAGGAGGGAGCTGGCATGCCTAACAGAATTGCAAGGCTACCATGGCTAGAAGAAAGAGAGCCGCAAGGCATGGGCAGAGACAGCCCCTGGCTTCCTAAACTGCTTCACATAGCTCTCATCCTTGTAGACATATCACAGGCCAAGAAAGATGCACATTGTTGTGGACAGGAAAGGTGTTAACTCACAACATACTGGTTACTCGGTGGCAATTTCCTGCATGGATGCTGTTAACCAAAGGGGAAAGTGGAAGGAGGCAAACATCATCATACTGACAGGGGGCTTACGAGCACCTACCCAAGAAATTGCTGTGCAGTAGCTATGTACTCTGCAGTACTTTTATGCCCGAAGCCAAAGTCATTGTCAGATCTGTTACCACTTTAGGGTTCAAACTTCTTTCAGAACTTGTCTATCATTTTAAAAGGCAGGACTATGGAATATTGCCCTTTCCCTGCTTGTGTCACTAATCTGTGCTTCCCAGCTTCCACAGGAAAGCAGTCAGACGCTATTTAGAAATATGTTGTTTCAGTAAAATGTGCTTTTGTCAGAAAAAGAATTTGTCTAAAATTATAGGTTCCTCTCAGTCTGATGTGCACAAGATTTGTGCAGACTTGGGAATTATGTAAGCACAAATCACACATCATGAGAGTCATATATATATACACACTCTATAGTATTTTTAAGTCACTTACTTTTTTTAAACATCTTTTAAAGTTTCCACTAACTAGGGATGAGGTGTACCATTCAGCTGGTAATTTCACATTGATTTATTCGTGCTTCTGCTCCAATCTACTGTGCCCCACACACTTGCCATGGTAAGTTTGCGTGATCCTGCTGTATGTCTGCAGGCTAGACAAGGTGTACAAAATACAGTTGGAGACATCCCTGATACTGTTTCAAGACTAAGCAGTGAAAAATAGGAAAAAAAAATTGTTTGATCACACATTAAAAAAAAAATAATCACAAAACAAAGGCAAATGATAGGCCAGAAACAAACAGGGTGCCTAAATTTCTTTTTAACATGATATTTTTTATAGAGAATGCTACCCTATCTAAAGGTATACTGAATCCATGCAACAGAATACTGTAGCAAGCATAATATTTTCATTAAATGTTAAAGTTTGGGTGAAAAACATATGGAAAGCTTTTGAAAATTACATTGCACTTTCCCATCAGGTCTATCTTATCTAATACAACGTGTATTATTTCATTAAAATTGAACACATAGCCCTCCTCTCACTGCCTCATCTCTTCCTCTTTGCTGCTGCCACTGTAGCACCACTCATGCTAAGATTTTGTGATGTAAGAGGGCTTAAATTCACACCTCCTAAGGGTATCAAATTAAAAAGCTGCAGTCGTAATTCCTCATTCTACAGGGAAAACATGATCATATCTCAAAGAGCATCCTTCTTATCCTCTCAATAATGCATAAAGAAATACATACTCACACTAATACTAAAACAAAAACTGGCTAATCTCTATTGCTTTCTTTGGGAAAAGCACATCCTTTGGGAAAGCTACTATCTTATTCTATATATTTTTACATCCAGTATTTTTTTTCTATTTACAATAAGATTGAATTCATCTTTTGCATAAACATTTTATTTACGGTCTTTGCTCTCTTTGGAAATTAAATTAATTTTGAACTTTATAGCTGATTAGCCCTTATACACTCTAGAGTACTTGCTTGACATACATACACACATGCACACGCTTATATACAAGGAGAGAGACTTTAGCTTTGCTATATATTGGTAAAAAAAGAGTAAATATTGACATTCTAGTAATTCCCAAAGTCTCCAGTGAGGACTGACAAGCTGTTGTGACTTGCATTGTCCAGGAAAGAAAATTTAATTGTATCATACAGAAAAGAAACAATAGAGTTATCTCCCATCCCTAGGCAATATATGCACCATGACAGAGCAAATGCATCAGTGGGCTCTTTCATGTTCAATGGTGCATATACTTCCCATATTCTCAGAATGCAAACAATTATAGTGCATATAATCTACAGTATTGTATTAAAAAAAAAAAAAAAAACCAAACGAAAAAAGACTAAAAAGCACCTCTTGCCAAAACCTTCAGGATATTTTCTGTAGTATGGCACTCTGTTCCAAATTAAGTGGATGAAGTCTTTATAAAATGATTTTGCATAATTCTAATGCTATGGGAAAGACCTTACCTTCTTGCTGTGCCATCCTGCTCAAAAACAAAGCAAAAGCTCATCCCATTTATCTTACTCTGATGATATCATTTGTCATTACAGTTGTAACTTTCTGTTTTGCTTCTGAACCATCCATTTCAATTGTTATCATAATTATCAGCCTTTTTGTGCATTTTTTTCCTTGCCAAAATTTACAGAGCTCTTTTAGGCTGCCTTTACTGTGAATGCTGTCAGACAGTTTAGCTCCCCAGCTCCTTTCCAGGCCCTGCTCTCCTGCTCTTACACAAACCATATCTGTGTGCCTTAGGTCACTCTTCATCTCTCTTTTGAAGTGAAGCAGCTTGGGAACAGGAGCCAGGCTGGGATGCAGCTCACACTTCACAAGCATGAACAGTGAGCTTTGGCTACCTCAGCCCTCAGAAACCATCCCAAAAGGCCTTGCACCCCTCAAACTCCATCCTGCACCTCCCTGCCATGCCCTAGGGCATGTAGTGCACGCTAACGGCATCATGTCAAAAAAAAAAAAAAAAAAAAGAAAGCAGCCTGGCAGGGTATAATACAGCCCTCACGTTATTCCAGACATTTTCTTTCAACTGAAGAAAATGCACAAAGAAAGTAAGGAATTATTTCCTAGGGCCATAAGCATGCTACTCCGAGCCCAAACAAGACATGAACCCAGTCTACAGAACAATGTGAATTAATATAAAAATACGCTCTGATTTGGCCTGGGAGCTAGGCACCATTCCCCAGAGCAGATGCCTTTTAGCAGTGTGGACATAGCTTAGAAGCGGAAGATGTCTGTACTGCATCATCCAAGACATGAAGGTTCCTTGGAAACCAGGCTGAACTGTCGAGTGAGTTATCTCCCACACAGGCATCTTAAAACAGCCACCAGAGCCTGTCTGCTGTGAAAAAGGTGGGATTTTCTGCAAGGCCCTTAGATACCAGCAGCTTCAGAAATTGAGTCATCGCCCTCAGAGGTAACATCTGTAGGAAAAAAAATGGCAGTCATGGAAATGTCACTTTGGACCTTGACATCATTTATTTCCTCCTGAATCCTTTGCTGAAAAGGCTCTGAAGGGGCTCTGGACCTCACCTCGTCTATGCCCTCATCCAGGGAAGTATCAGTCATGGAGATTGCTCCTGGCGGTGAGCAAGACCACCTTCTGGCCCAGAGAAAGTGAAGGAGCAAATCCAGAGTGAATTCTGGAGAGTCATCTGTAATAGCTGCCACAGCTCGGGAAAGGACACCACTGAGATCTAGAGTCACAGGCAGAGACAACACTATGGGAGGAAGAACTGGGATGTTATCTCAGGGTCTGTGAGCACTGCTGCCAGCAGCATGGGGCTCTGCTGACTTTTTAACCATGGGGCACAGGTTAGGAGGCATAATAGCATGGGTAGATGAACATGTTAATACATAAACATGTGCAGAGCATTATGCAGATCTTCATACGGTTGCTGTCTCATCTCCATCACACAATCAGGACTGTTTTTTCACTACTATACAGACTAGAAAGAGACAGCTTTACAAGAGAGGATCATCAATAATTTATGACAGCAGTTTCTTGGTTTGCCTCTACTGATCAGTGGCTGGGCGCGGTACGAGATCAGCAGCAGGCCACTCGCGAGAGCTGGACCCCATCCCGGTAGGAGCTGTACGAGCATCACATTGAGCTCAAGTCCCTAACCACAGCAAAACAACCATCTGACAAGGGGAGACAGAGAAATGACAGGGCAAGAAGCAGAGGCTTAGACACATTAGTTTATTTCAAAGAAACAGACAGACTATTAGTGGAAAAAAATGGAGACAGAAGCTGAGTGTCTCACCTTGATGCAGTGTCCTATCCTACGCTTGATGCAATTTTCAGTGCATTCATAGCTTAAATGAGTAAATATATTCCATTAAGATTAGCGGCTCACAGATGTGCCAAGCGTTATTGAAGAAAGTAAGGTTGCCATGGTAAGTGCACACACTTTTTCTGTGCAGTAAACAAATAAAATCCAGGAAAATTTTGTGCATGTATATTACCGTTTCTTGAAGATTCAGGAACAGAGACAATCTTATTCCCAACCATATAAAAAGAAAGATGAACACTGCTTATGTTACTACTTGAAATGACCAGCAGTTAAAATAAAAAATCATTGACATTTTGTATGTCTCATTTCAAGTGCTTAACTGAGAGAAAAAGGGGAATAGGGTTTAATTTGAAAACTGTGAATAATTAAATGTTTTGAGTAATTAAATATTTTGAGTAATTAAATTAATGTCGTTCAGGTAAGTCAACAATATTGCGGTATTTTGAACAGAAATGTGATTTCCCTGCCATCTGTAATGTTTTCATACTGGTTTAATACCACCCAGTTTCAAAAGAGTTTGTATATACAAGCTGCGGCATAGACATAAAAAGACTGAAGTCCATTACCTTTGCATCAAGTAATCACAGAATCACAGAATGGTAGGGGTTGGAAGGGACCTTCGGAGATCATCTAGTCCAACCCCCCTGCCAGAGCAGGATCACCTACAGCAGGTTGCACAGGTTGGCATCCAGGCGGGTTTTGAATATCTCCAGAGAAGGAGACTCCACCACCTCTCTGGGCAGCTTGTTCCAGTGCTCTGCCACCCTCAAAGTAAAGAAGTTTTTACTCATGTTGAGATGGAATTTCCTGTGTTCCAGTTTGTGCCCATTGCCCCTTGTCCTGTCTCTGGGCACCCCTGTAAAGAGTCCAGCCCCATCCTCCTGACACCCGCCCTTCAGATACTTAGAAGCATTGAGAGATCCCCTCTCAGTCTCCTCTTCTCCAGGATAAACAGACCCAGGTCTCTCAGCCTTTCCTCATAAGAGAGATGCTTCATTCCCTTGATCATCTTCGTAGCCTTCTGCTGGACTCTCTCCAGTAGTTCCTTGTCTTTCTTGAACTGGGGAACCCAGAACTGGACACAGTACTCCAGATGTGGCCTCACCAGGGCAGAGTAGAGGTGGAGGATAACCTCCCTTGACCTGCTGACCACACTTTTTATTTCACACCAGAATACCATTGGCTTTCTTGGCCACAATGGCACATTGCTGGCTCATGGTCAACTTGTTGTCCACCAGGACTCCCACGTCCTTCTCTGCAGAGCTGCTTTCCAGCAGGTCAACCCCTAACCTGTGTACTGGTGCATGGGGTTATTCCTCCCTAGGTGTGGGACCCTACACTTGCCCTTGTTGAACTTCATTAGGTTCCTCTCAGCCTAACTCTTTAGCCTGTCCCAGTCTCGCTGAATGGTGGCATAGCCTTCTGGTGTGTCAGCCACTCCTCCCAGTTTTACATTATCAGAAAACTTGACGAGAGTACACTCTGTCACCTCATCCAGGTCATTGATGAATATGTTGAACAAGACTGGAGTCAGTACTGACCCCTGGGGAACACTGCTAGTTACAGGCCTCCAACTAGACTCTGCATCACTGATCACAATCCTCTGAGCTCTGCCATTCATCCAGTTCCCAATCCACCTCACTGTCCGCTCATCTGACCCACACTTCCTAAGCTTACCTATAAGGATGTTATGGGAGACAGGGTCAAAACCTTACTAAAGTCGAGGTAGACAACATCCACTGCTCTCTCTCATTTACCCAGGCAGTCATGCCATCATAGAAGGCTATCAGATTGGTCAAGCATGATTTCCCCTTGGTGAATCCATGTTGACCACCCCTGACAACCTTCTTTTCCTCCATGTGCTTAGAGATGACATCCAGAATGAGCTGTTCCTTCACCTTTCCAGGGATGGGGGTGAGGTTGACTGGCCTGTAATTTCCTGGGTCCTCCCTTCTTGCGCTTTGTAAAGACTAGAGTGATGTTGGCTTTTCTCCAGTCCTCAGGCACCTCTCCTGTTCTCCATGACCTTTCAAAGACGATGGAGAGTGGCTCAGCAATAAAATCTGCCAACTCCCTCAGCCCTCGTGGGTGCAGCCCATCAGGGCCCATGGATTCGTGAGTGTTCAGTTTACTTAAATGATCTCTAACCCAATCCTCCTCAACCAAGGGAAAGTCTTCCTTTCTCCAGACTTTTTCTCTTACATCCAGGATCTGAGATACTTGAGGGCCAACCTTAAAGACTGTAGCAAAGAAAGCATTCAGTAACTCCACCTCCTCTGTATCCTCTGTCACCAGGGCACCTAACTCATTCAGTAGTAGGCCCACATTTTCCCTAGTCTTCCTTTTGCTACTGATGTACATGAAGAAGCCCTTCTTGTTGTCCTTGACATCCCTTGATGGATTTAACTCCAAGTAGGCCTTGGACTTACTTGTTGCATCTCTGCATACTCTGACAACGTTCCTATATTCCTTCCGAGTGGCCAGTTCCTTTTTCCATATTCTGTAAACTTCCTTCTTCCATTTGAGTTTTTCCAGAAGCTCCTTGCTCATCCATGCAGGTCACCTGCCTCCTTTGCTTGATTTCTTACTCATAGCGCTGCACCAATCTTGAGCTTGGAGGAAGTGGTGCTTGAATATTAACCAGCTCTCTTGGACCACCCTAACTTCTAGAGCCCTAACCCATGGAACTCCTCCAAGCAGGTCTTTGAAGAGGCCAAAGTTAGCTCTCCTGAAGTCCAGGGATGTAATCCTACTTATTGACCTGCTTCTTGCCTGCAGGATCCTGAACTGCACCATCTCATGCTCACTGTAGCCAAGGCTACCCCCAACCTTCACATCCCCAACCAGTCCTTCTTTTTTGTTAGTACAAGGTCCAGCAGCACTTCTCGTTGGCTCCCTCACCACCTGTTTCAAAAACTTATCACCAATGTTCTGCAGAAATCTCCTGGATGCTGTGAACCTGGCTGTGTTGCCTTTCCAAATGACTATAGTCATTTATGATTAATCAAGGTGATATTTAATAATATCCTGTACAAATTAGATATTACAATTGATATTCTTCTCCCCTCACCTACCTGTATGCATCTGTTCTGCACCCTTATGATTATCTAAACTTTTTGCATGGGCAACGTATGCAGTATAAGACCACCTGATCTGATTTAGATATCCACATTACAATGAGATGAACACCACAGTGTTTCTCTCCATTAACTGTAAAAAGACCAGATGACTAATTCAAATATACTTTTCTTATTGTCCCTGTTTGAATAGTGTTAAACTCTACGTGACCTAACCAACTTCATAATGCACACTCATAACAAAAAAATCAAATTTAAGACCTCAAAGTTTGATACTGAAGTTCCTCTTTAGATAATATTAAAATCAGTTTTGAGGGTTTTATGTCACTATCAGTTTTAGGGGTTTTTATATGATACTTACCGCATAATTTAAGATTTATGTCCTAACTTTGCATTTGTCTTGGTTTAGTAAGTATGAATAAGATCAGTGAGAGAATGGTTTTGTACTCTAATACAGTAGCTAATATTTTTGTGGCTTTTAGGGCTTTACTTTTTCAAAGTAGTTGTATATACAAACAGCCTATCATAACAACCTTGAAATTATACGTGTGCATCATAAAGCAAAGATCAGGAGTGTACCTTTGAAGAGAATTTCCTGTTATTCCCCCAAACCTTATCGCACTTTGATTCACATCAGAGATCGATATTGGAAAGCTTGCACTGGATTCCTTCTGGAGGAAACAGCCAGAAGATGCACTCCATCTGCTAACAGGTGTTTAATCCGTGGGAGCAGACCTGAGCTACTCTGAAATAAGATTCCGGGTGTTTGGTCCAGTTTCTCTATATGGAGCTGTTGCTTCTAACACACACACACACACGCTAGCTGCTAATGCAGCCTTAGCCAGTGACTCATTATGTCACATTTTAACAGTATACACTTTGTGTGATGTAATTCTGAACCTTACCATTCTTCTCCTTTGTATATGCGCATGAGTTGAACAACCCTTTGGCAATTCCTGAAGAGATGACACTGCAGTTTTGCTTTACCATAGGTAATTTTCTACAATGTAGAAGGGACAAAAGATGCAGACAAAAATCCTTTCATGAGCCAAGATGCCAGAATCCAACCTGCACTTTCCTTTGGTTCAAGTTCTTTCTACCATTTATGCCAAAGTAACTAATTTCATTAGGAAAACCGAATGATAAATAATTGCAATGCACTCACACTTCTACCTGAACTTCTGCCACTGCTGCTGCCTGCACTTGTGTTCTGTCCATTAGGACTCAGATGACACAAGACACAGCACACTGCAGCCCAAATACTGTCGCTCCTTAAAGTATTTAATCCTTAAAATCTAATTCTGCCAGCTTACACCTTTCTCTCTCCGATGGTATGTATTGTTGATGCAGATGGAAAAAATATGTAGTGCTGCATTTTTACAATATGTAGGTACATTTACCTTCCAAGTGCCTTCGTTTGTCACTTCAGGCTGTAATTTGTCTCATTTGCTTTCTTCTGCACCATGTGATGGAGAATGTGAAATTTGATTCTTGAGTTTCAGCACAGTAACATTTTGTTGCAGAGAAGCTTGACAAAGGCTGTGTTATTACTTTTAGCTTAATTAGACTATTAAAATGATTCATGTGCAGTATTTCAATCAGTCATTATTTTGCCTCACTGTTTTCTTCAATCGATTAAATCTCTAGAAATCAAAAATGTTGCATTTTAGGCCTACCACTTATTTTGACTACACTTCATTGTTAGGACTGATCATTTAATAAATATCGATTGAGCAAGCTGCTCAAAATTCACCAAGTTTAATGCATAAAAATGTACTTAGATGGTAGTAGCTTTGTATAACTCTGCTCATAGAGGATAAATAGAAATTTACAATTAACCTCATGGGAAAAGAATTAGGACAATGCCTACTGAGTTCTTCCCAAAATCATGATTTTTTTGCCCAACAAATTGCAAGAAGAGAGCAATCCCTTTGAAAACCATTCTCTCAGAGTCCCAGAGTTATATGGTCAAAAAAAAAGAAGAGAGAATACAGGAGTCTGTGGAAAGAACTCTGCAGGATGTACTCTTGGAGAGCCTGCAATGTATAATAAAAATATGTCCATAGGCTCTGTGAAATCAACTTGTTTAATTATACTAATAATAGGAAGTAAGAGTATAATGCTGAAGTGCTGCAAGGCTCAAGATTTTTTTTTCATAAAAGTCCTTCTCTAGGGAAGAATATAATTAAAACCTTAGTTTTTACAGAAAGTATAGAGATCTGAAGAAAAACTGGAGTTTGAAGGAAAGTCATTAGTCTTGATCAAGTTATTTGACAGAAAATGACAGTCTTCCTTTGCTAAATGTGCCTGCTTACAATGTAAGAAAAAGTGCTATATTAAGTTTTATTTTGCCATTTTTGCTTAAAAGACAATTGTTGTGTGTGTTCCTCATGCTTAAATATTCTAAAATATTATTCTTGCAGGCAGATAACATTCTTTTGGTGAATTGGTTCTGTCTGGTAATGCCAATCACTGGTAACACTTTAATGACTGCAGTCACAGGATCGCCATTATTTGAAGGGGCTATAAGTCATCAGCCCCGATGGCATCTACTGTCCTTTGGAAAGTTTGGACTTGATCCTGTGGCCTTCATCAGCTGTTAGTTGGCTTAGGCTATACATATTCAATGGATTCAGTTCATCTTCCAAAAGGAAAACATGGACCAGGGCTTTTCTGCGTTTCACAAAATGTGAGTGAATGTCCTCGAAGATTAGCCCCAAGAAGAACATACCTTTGAATTTACCCTGAAGCAGAAGCAGCATTCATTGGAATGGTGACATTTGCATGTGAGGCCTCAAGGAGAGTGATTTCTAGCCATGAGTTTTCCCTGGAGGCTCTGGAACAAGAAAGATCCAATCAAGAACTTGAAAATGACCATTGTATGAAGTTAAACTATATTAGACTAGAAATATGAGCTAAAGATTGTAAACATCACGTGAGGACTGCCTGTCAGCAGTGTCTGAAGTTTCTCGGTTCAGAGGCAGCATGCAGAAAAGTACCAGCTTATTTGTCTGCTTATGAGAGCTACATAGTTAGCTTAAGGCTATCTATAAAAACACTTGTGTGGCTACAGTGTAAGCATACACTTTGATAGGAAGCCAGAAAGAGTTCTTAAATGAAGGAATTATCATAATTTTGATAGTGCTTTGAAGTGTTTCTCTGATCAGGCAGTGCTGTTCTTCCCATGAGATCACTAACCACTGAAATTATTGCTGCTTCATCAAGACACTCTGGCTTGAAGCAGAGCACCAGAAGCCTGGAAGAGGTGCTCTGCCATTGGATTTCTTTGCCTCCGTCTTTCTCAAGGGAAAACGTACAAAGATTTGGTAGGGATGTCCTGAAATTACACTGGTATCTCTCTCAGGCTGCTGTAAGGACCAAGTAACTCCTGGGAATCAGCAGTGCCAAAAATTGGGTGAGTAACAGATGAAAGTGTCAAAAAATACTGAGTTGGACCAGAAGAAAAAGTTAGCTGCTATTTCCACAGTAGAAATAGATCTCAGCCACCTTATTCATCGAGATATTTGGCAAACTCTAGGGCAGTCCAGCCCTGAGGTTGGGAAGCCAGGGCACAGACAGAACCAGCCCACCTCACCACAGCACCCTGTGTCAATGAAAAAAATCAGCTTGGATGTCTGCACACCCAGACAAGGGCTCACCAGGCACCAGCACGGCCCGATGGTGAGAGCTGCCAGGAGGAGAGAGGCAGCAGAGCCCTCAGGGAGGGCAGCCCTAAGGCAGCCACTTTTTGATTTCATCTGAGGTCATAGCTTGGCTAGTTGCCCTGTACCTCTCCGAGGATGTTGGGCACGAGCTCCCCATAAGACGTAGCCCACCTTAGAGCTGAAACCTCCTTTTCCAGACCTCTCCCAGCAGAAGTGAATCGCAGCAGCAGTGTTTTTTCCCTGCCTTGACTGCTTTGACTCTTCCAGAGACATTGCTCAGGGCCCTCTCCATATTCTTTGTAAAGCACAACGAAAATCCCTCACATTAGAAGGCATCCGGGAAGGTTGGCCGTCCAAGTTAATTAAACAGTGCCGCAGTCAGCACAGCCACACATAGATCTTATACGTTCCTTTTTTGCTAGAGTTACATTCTCCAAGGCCAATGCCTCTGCCAGTGATCAAGCATCTGAATTCTTTTCATTTTCTCCAGTGATTTCTATTGCCCATTTTCAGAAAATATATTACTCTCGGTTCAGGTTCTGGTTAGAGTGTTATAGATCACAGCTGTTTTACAACAATATGTTGGAACATTGATGCTAAATACCGAATTATTATAAAAATAAGGATGGAGAATGCAATTACAAACATACTCAGGATGCTGTTGAATTCACTCACCACATACCTGTCAGCCCAAACTCCATCAAGAATAAGAAATCTCCAGGGTACGGCTATTCATCTATCCATCAATTTTCACATCTTCTTTTAGCTTTCATGTTAGAAACAGCAGTATTAGCATCAACTGATAAAGACATCATGACGGTGATGGATGAAGTTCCAGAAACATATGCTGGGGATATGACTGATTTCAGAGATTTACATAAATTAAGTGAAGAGGTTGTATTCAGTCTAGTGGAGCCAGTGTCTTGATCTCCCTCACCAAAGGAATCTCACTAAGCTATGCAGTCATTTATCAGATGATATGGTAATTAAAGTAGTGTCAGCAAGGCATTTGGCAGTCTCCACTGAATTTTTGCAGAGGTACTGTTATTGTAGCCAGGATTGTCCGTGTGAAGGCTGTACAAAGCTGGTAGGCAGAAACGCATCTTTTATTCAACCTACTGATAGATTGGGAGAAAATCCCTAAGATTTCAGGCACAAAAGCCCTTTTTTAGTTTTGAAACAGAGCAACCTACAGATAAGTTCAGAATGCCACGTAACTTAACAGCGTTAATTGGTGAGACTGGGAGAACAGAGCGGTTTGTACCTGAGGAAGAGAAAGGAGTACGAGCAGTTCAGCCGCCTTTGAACAATGCAGCCCTTAAGCTGACAAAGCCGATTACAGAGGGGAGGGAGAAAGGCAGCTGCTTCGGGTCAGGCCGTGAGCTGGGCTGGAGGGACCGCAGTACTGCACTGTGTCAGCAGATGTGCCTCGAAAGTCTGGGGATCCCTGGAAATGCTCCAAACACGAGTTGTGTCCCTATTGCATTGGAAGCGGTCCTTTTGTAGAAAACTTTGCATGAATATAAAGAGGTTGGGGAGGTGTTAACCTTCTGTTCCAGGGTCAATATTTGTGATAGCTGGATAACAACTGCATCATAAATAGCTTTGCCAACACACAAGGAAATCTGTTAGCAGATATGAGCAGGAACCAAGCGTTAAGAGTGGTAAGCAGCAAGTCACCATCTTCCTGCCCATTATAACATGTGAAAACAAGGCAACTTTGTATTCGCAAAACAACTTCTACCAAAGGCTCTCCAAACTTTTTCCCACCTTTCAATACTCAGACCTCCCAATATCCCTTGGGGGAAGGTATTATTATGCAAAGGCTAAATGACTTGCATTCTGCTAAGGATAAATGATTTGCCTAAAGACACAGAGCAAATCAGTGGCTTTGATTTATAGCTTTGATCTGGCCTGACTGCAAGGGAAGACTTTTCTGGTTTCGCTGAAGTCTCCAGCCTCCACTGGAGAAAGAGCCAGTGCAGGGTCAGAATCCAGCTGTGTGAGTCTCAGCACTCGATGTAGGAGAAGGCGGTCACCCTTTTTCTTGCCCAAGGTACCGTTTGCGGAGTAATGCCTGCAATGTCTTTGCATTATGTATTTGACAGGAAAAAAAATAGAATATAATAAGAATACTATAATGTGATAATGTATGTTTATATGCATTGCCACTCTTCTTAAAATTGTGTTTGAGCAATCTAGCTCTAATATTTCTTGTTTCTATAGAACTCTTTGCTAGCTAATTTTGTAAGTGTGTCTGATCGGGCTCATTTAATTCATCATTTTAGTTTGACTCATTAATCTCTGCCTCTCCTTTGAAAGATAATCTGCATTTAATGGCTATGTTATGTAATATGCAGCAAGCCAGGAATATCTTGCACACTTTCAGAGGGCAATATTGTAATGTGTCGCTAGATTTATCTATGCATCAAAATTTCATTTTTAAGATGCCCAAAGTGCTTTCAATTACCAACAGGGTGAGTTTCTGAGCATTGCTATAATTTGTTTCTGGGAGAGTCTGAGAATTAGAAATCAGTGTCATGTAAGAGTTTTTCAAGGTATATCTGCAATCACACACACAAAAAGAATAAAGGCAGGAATAAATTAAAATTAAATTATATGTTTTATACTTTCTTATCAATAATTACTCACTCCAATGCCATCCCTGCTGACAATCACCATGTTAAGATTGGCCATGGGCTGATTCCCCACCCTGGTAGGGGGACAGTGAGCCCAAACCGTCCCGTTCCCTATGCTCCTTGCAGCTCCTTGTAAGGTGCTTGCCACTCTTATTGTCAGGTAGGTACGATTCATTGCCAGTGGCAGATGTCAATCTACACACCTCTTATCTAGTGAGTGAAGGTGTTTGATGTTCTTCAAACATCTGTTAAAGACACAAACTGACAGCAGCTGGAGAAATTTAAAGATGCAACAGGGCCGTAAATCTGGCCCATTGTTGGTTTCAATTTAGTCTTTGTAACGTTTTCCAAACCAGAGATTCAATGAAAACATTGAGAGGGTACTTGCAGACTGCTCACCTGGGTCTGGCATTCTTTTTCTTGACTTTCTTAACTTCTTTAACTTCTTTCCCATTATTCTTACTGGAGAATTCACCCTGTCCATTCTAGATTTGGGACAGCTCAGTTGTGGCACCCTTTGTTCTGCTTCCTATTGCCTCAAAAGGTACATATTACCACAGCTGATGTAAGGATCCAAATATTAAACACCTATATGACCAAAATAATTCAAGATGTCATTGCAAATACTCTTCTCATAGATATTAGGACTCCTCTGGTCTTCAGATATAATCAAATTTTCATCTCCTTTACTGCATTTAGTTACTCGTAGACTGTCTTAGTCACTGGTGTTTCATTTAAGATTTTCTTAATTATCTTATACCTATTCAGTGTGCATATAAATACATGAACAGTTTTTATTTTTGTGATCTCTTTGCCAAGGACTTCATTTTATTAACAACTTGAGACATCTAATTAGAGCAATAAAATACCATCTCCCTAAATCCTCTTTTTTTGCTCATCTTGAATTCTTTCTTATTTCTTTTTTTTTTTTTTTTTCCTGAGAATGAATAATCACATCCAATTGCAGAGAAACTAAAATTGGTAGACAAGGATTATAACTCCTTGCTCAGTGACATTATGCATTACAGTGTGATCCCGTAATGGTACTAACTCATTCTGCTACTATAACTCATTGCAAACTTGTACCTGCATTGCTCTGCTAACTCCTCTAGACTGTTTTGCACTGGTACTATTGAGGTTTCTCCATTCTACTGAGTAACTGAGTTTGTGAATTGTTTTTCCCAGGAGAATTAGCCTGCATTTAGAGGTGAATGTTATTTCCTGCCTATTAGTCAATTCTTTAGGTAGGGTCTTGTAAATTTTCTCCATCCTTACTATAGTTAACAAGTCCCTCACACTGTAAATTTCATTAACAGGCTGCTTTTTCCTTCCTTTCTGAGAAATCATTAATGAAGATATTAAAACCTGAGCAAACCCAGGCATCCACTAGATATCTCACCCAAGTCTTACAGATTGCCACTTCTCATTGTCTTTTGTAACAGTTCTTCATCCAACCTCAGCCTATGTGAACATGTTTTCTCTCTGCGCAATTTGAATTAATTTTGAAAGCTGCTGTCAAATGCTTTATTAAAATCCAAATAAATGATAGCTACTGCTCTGAATTCATCCAATAATTTTGCAATTCTATCAAAAAAGCAATCATTGAGTTTGTTTTGCAAGATCTGTACTTGGTAAATTCACACTACTTATTGCTGTTGCTCTCATTATCCTCCAGAAGTCCAGAAATGTCTTTTTTCCCCAACACTTCTTCTTTTCCTAATGATCAAAGTTAGATTTATTAAAGGGCAGTACTCTGGCTGCCTAAGTATACATAATCATTGTGTCTCTTCCTCTTTCAATTTTCTGAAGCCGAGTTGTAGGTAATAATTGTCTTAATCTATTCCTCCACTTCTATTTGTCACTTGCATGTTACGTTTCCAATAATGATTTGAAATGTGTGTGGGGGCTGTGAAGCCTAAAGCTGCTTCTTGCCTGGTCAAAGGAAACAGTTCATCTTTAGCCATAATTTCCAGATTATCGATGTTGTACTGTACTGTTCCACTTCCATACCTCTCTCAATATCTTTCTTCACTTAGTACTCAGTTATCTGACACTCTTTTTTTGTCCTAGATTAAAGTGGTATGTTAACCCATTTCAGGCCAATGCCTTTATTCAAAGACATGAGCACTTCTGTCAATATTTTAGATTCCTACAACCTACTGGTTTTCTTTGCTACAGCCACTTTTTTCATAACTTATTGCCAGTTGCCTTCATTGTGAAGAAAATTATTGCACCCCCTTATCTGAAAAGACCCAGACAATACAGAGGATTTTGTATATCAGACAACACATCCCCTACCATGGCATCAAAGAGTCAAGAAGAAATTATATTATTCATGAATAAAACAAATTTGGGCCTTGCTCAGAGAATGCATCTGCTCTCTGCCCTTGGAATATTTCAGGAGCTCAGCTAGTTTTAGCCAAAAGCACTACTTTATGTCTGCTCTTGAGTAATGTCATCAGGAAACAGTCAATCCCTAAATACCAATTAAGTGAACAAAAGCTAATATCCCAAACGTGGTGTGGAAAAAAATCTGGGTTTAAATCAGGGTATAAGAAAGAATCAATTTATCAACTTTGCAGCAATTACTTGCTATCAGAGGACTGTCATCTGTCAGAACAGACAGCGTATATCTTCAAACATATTTTGACTAGGATATATTGCTTCCCAAGCTCTGTGGTGTGGTTGACATGCTGGAGGGAAGGGATGCCATCCAGAGGGACCTGGACAGGCTTGAGACGTGGGCCTGTGCAAACTTCATGAAGTTCAACGAAGTCAAGTGCAAGGTCCTGCACATGGGCTGGGGCAATCCCAAACACAAATACAGGCTCAGTGGAGAATGGATTGAGAGCAACCCTGAGGAGAAGGACCTGGGGATGTTGGTTAACGAGAAGCTCAACGGAAGCTGGCAACAGGCTCTTGCAGGCCAGAAAGCCAACCACATCCTGGGCTGCATCAAAAGAAGCGTGGCCAGCAGGTCCAGGGAGGTGATTCTGCCCCTCTACTTCCGTCTCATGAGACCCCACTTGAAATACTACATCCAGCTCTGGGGCCCTCAACATAAGAAGGACATTTAACTGTTGGACCAAGTCCAGAGGAGGGCCACAAAGATGATTAGAGGTCTGGAACACCTCACATATGAAGACAGGCTGAAAGAGTTGAGGTTGTTCAGCCTGGAGAAAAGAAGGCTCCAGGGAGACCTTACGGCAGCCTACCAGTAACTAAAGGGGGCCTACAGGAAAGATGGGGAGGGACTCTTTGTCAAGGAGTGTAGTGATAGAACAAGGGGTAATGGCTTCAAACTGGAAGAAGGTAAATTTAGCTTAGATATTAGGAAGAAATTCTTTACTTCGAGGGTGGTGAGGCACTCAAACAGGTCGACCAGAGAAGTTGTGGAAGCCCCATCCCTGAAGGTGCTCAAGGCCAGGTTGGATGGGACTTTAAGCCACCTGGTCTAGTGGATAGTGTCACTACCCACGGCAGGGGGTTAGGACTAGATGATCTTCAAGGTCCCTTCCATCTCTAGCCATTCTATGATTCTATGATCTAACACAAGTGATAGAAGTCTATGGGGAAAAAAAGCCCTACTGAGACTCCCTTGGTTTCATCGTTACTTTTTTAGACTCATGTTCTGACCAGCTCCCTGAGTTGGGATTCAATTCCTAATTTCATTTACAGTAAATGGAGTCAGTTTTTCCAAGAAGTTCATCACTCACTTCAGGTTGTGCTTTAAAATTTCCTGCATACATTATCCTACTACTGAAACTCATTATATTCACCCTTTCTATCCACCTTACTGCATTAGTTACATATTTTATTATGTGTTTTATTGTTTTTTTTTTCTCCATGTTGACTAAGTGTTCCCCAATAACAAGCTCAGATGCAGACATCTATCTAGTAGACAACTAAACTTAGCAAGTCTGACACACATTGTAGGAACCAGGCTCTGTGGAAGCAGTGTATTGCACTGCTTTGTCTCAGCTGTTCAAATCTCTCTAGCTCTGCTAAAATAGGACTGGATAGTACACTAATTGAATCATTACTCCCAGGACACATGGAGGTCCCAGTCCTGCTGTGCTTTCAGACCAGTGGATACAATTCTTCTGTCACCAACTCTGATACAAATTAGAAGTTGCTAACACAATGCAGAGAAAGTGGGTATACTTACTTACTAGGAAGACAAACTCTATCTTGCCCAGCTAAAAGTGAGTCAACTCTGTTCATTCGAGTTTATCCACTTGTCTATACATGCCTGCACTTAACCTGCTGAAGTTTGTAGAGTCAGTTCTCATCACACATTTCACTCAATCCCTTGGTTTTAGCAAATCTCATTATTTACTTCAGTTTTTCAAAAGTAGCACAATTAGCATTTTGTACCTTTATGTCCTTTCAGGTTTGAATCTGGTCAGCAGAAGCTGCAAGTTTACCACATGTGGGAAGTAGTAGACTTTTGTCCTTTTATAGCCTAAACAAATCACTTAGACACGTAAAAAGTACAGCACCATTTTATATCCTATTACAAAGTACAATTGCTGAACTCAAGTGAAATGCTTTTAAAATTGTAATTGCAGTTGCACACCTAATTTTAAACCTATGACCTTCATTTTACCGTTTATTATATGTGTAATTTTGAGTACTTAGCCTCCATAGAAATTCCATGCAGCTACATCAATTAAATATTTGCCCATTTTATTTTAGTGTCAGACTGTGCACACAGAAATAGTAAAATGCAAACCTCATATACGCCTTTGAAATTTTGGTATTGGGCAAGGTCACAGAAAAATGAATTATGTAAAGACAGATGCAGAGAAGGTTTTTATGAACCGTGATCCTGATGTTTTGTCTTTATTTTTTTTTATTCATCTGACTATTTTTCCCAGGCTGAACTATGAGTTACTGAAAAATATCCTCAGTGATAAGGAGATTTAAACAGAACAAAAAAATTCTTAAGTCAACCATTTATCTGCTACTGAATTCCGTGAAGTAATCTTAGTTCAAGCAAGAGCTTCCCCTAAGCAGTTCGTATATTTTATTATGGTACAAGCACTCGGTATACATGATACATCTTATGGCTTACACTGCCTTAAAACTAAATGGAAAGGTCTGCAGCTGCGTAGCACACTGGGTGAAGTCTTAACCAAGGCTCCTGGCCCACCAGCCTAGACCGGTCACAATAAGGCACTAAGGAAGTCTTCACCTTTTAATGCTTCTCAAATTCATCACATTTAGTGGTAACCATTACCCAGTGTTTACCCTAAGCAGGAACAATTTGTCTAACAATTGTTGGTAACTACAGAAAGAATGTTTTAAAATGCACGTTTCATTAATCTTATGACATTGGCCAGTGAAGACTTTTTAATATAAAAATTTGAGCTTTCTCCTATCATACTGGTTCCACTGGAGATGATTGTAACTGCTTGGCATTGAATTATACTTATTGATGTGAAATAACCCTCAGTACATTTTTTTTTTTTCAGTCTTTTAACTCAGCGTTTAGCCCAAAGTGCCTTCTCTGTAAGCTTTTCTCAGAGGCACAGTCTTGATTCTTGCTTGTGTCTTGGCTTTGTGTTAATTTTTTCCAGCTTCTTGAGATTTCCCTGTGCTTGTCCTTTAGAGCTGCAAAAATCTTCAGAAAATGGTAAAGAAAGATCCCCCCCTCCTCCCCCTCCTGCAAGTGCCTCCACTTTCCAAGCTGACATATTCTCATTTGGAGAAAATTATCTGCCTTGGAGTCACTTACCTGCTTGGGTTAACCTACTTTTGATATCAACCACCCAAAACCTTATAGGGACTTTAAAAGGGAGAGAACTGCTCTGATTTCCACTTGTCCATATGGAAATATGTGCTGATTTTGTGCTAAGACTTCTGCTACGACACCATTACTCTAACCTCTATAGAAAGGTATTTGAAATGTGTCAATCAGCTAAGCAACTGAGTGGGATGGGAAAAAATGTGATACACCCATGCTTGTAGAGCAGAAACAATATACCCTATTTGTATTAACTATAAATAGTTAACAGATCTAAAAGTGCATGTCTGAAAATAATACCATTTATTAAAATCATATTTGTGTGGTATTTCATCTTTTTAAGGGACGGATTCACATTCGTACTTGTGCTTATGGCAACCTTTTGACAGTTTTATTGTTGAAAAGTTCAAGGTACATCTCATAATTGTACCAGGAACATGCATTTATCACTAGCAACAGTTATGTGCCACATGAAATGAATTACTGTAATAGACATGTCATGTAATAGCATCTCATTATCCTCCCCCTCTTCCTCCTCTTTCTTTTTCTTAACCTTCTGCAATGAGCAGGTCAAAAATGACGGCAAGTGTAACAGACCAAAGTGATTCCTGAGTAAGTTCAAGAAGAGAAAAGATGTTTGCCAAAAGTAACACTGTAGCAGTACAATGAGTCATTAACATCCTGTTCAATCGGTTGCCAAATGAAAGTGCTATACCAGGGCTCGGGCCCTAATGCTGCTACTTAGGCTCTAGCAGTTTAGCAGATAGGGAGGCACTTCAGTGAGTTGGGGCAGTATGGTTAGCATTGTGGAAGATCAAGGCCACTGAGATCCTTCTGCCCTGGTTTCTTCATGGCAGCCTTCTAATTACTGCTGAGAGGCAAGATGATATGAAGGCAAAACCATACGAAATATACCCAGGCTCTACCTGCTCTTCCTACAGTTGCTGTGGCCTCTAGAGAAGAAAAGCAGAGAGACCGTAACAGAGAGGGGAGGAGGTGATGCATGGGAAGTGTACCTGAGGATCAAGTCTTACTGTGGCCCCGCTGATGCAGTCCCCATTCAGCTTGCACCATTAGTCCAAATTCTGATGGTGCAAGCACAATGACTTAAGAGAAATTGGCACAGACATAGAGGACAGTATGGGTTAGATTCAGTACAGAGGAGTTTCTGGAGTTTGACATCAGCCCCAAGATGCAAACAACAACCACTAGTAGGGTGCCTCCTTTTAACCATTCAGCAATTTCTGTTCACTTTAATTAGATTTTGGCTGCAGTAGATGTGGCTTCTAACTCAAAGACTGAGTTTCAACATAATGAGGCTTTAATTTCCCGAGCACATCCTCATGATTTCACATCATTTCAGCCTTACCTTCATTACACTTTTCTGACAACTATCTCTGTGCTCATTTTCCCATCCCATCCATAATACACTGCGCCATCAAATATGTCGTTCTCAAAACTGTTTCTCTAACATGGGGTTTACGTTCTTGATTCTCAGAAAAGCCAGGATTATCACCAGCTCACTGAATTGTTCCTCTCCACTCCCGAGGCCCTGGTCCTTGTGGTACGCAGGAATCAGAGTGCCTCTGACAGCAGTGGGACTTTGCATGGTGGCTTCTATGCTGAAGGTGCAGCTTAGAGGAAGCTAGATAATTTTTGTTAGGAATAGGAGGAAGCAGGGAATTAGTCAGCAAAACCTGATTTTCTGTTATTAAGACAGCAAATACTCCCAAGTCAATTTACAAACCAAAGGCTCTAACTTCCCTCCCTCCAGCTCAGCTGTGGAGCTTTCAAAGCAAACGGCTGCCTTTAAAGTTCTGCTCTTACTGAAGACACTGAGCTGAGAGCAAATAAACAGCTCTTCATTTGGTCTTGTATGAAAATGTACAACTTGAAAGCAGCTCAGCCACTGACTGAAGTGCTGCTGATTGCAGTGGCCGCACTGGGGAAGAAACAAGCATGTTCTTTTTGATGTTTGATTAGGAGATGTGCTGCCACTGGGATTTCAGAGGGAAGTGACATTTCTCCCTCCTCCTGCCCTGCCTCCTCTCCCGGGGTGCTTCCAAGGTGGCCGTGTGCTTCATCCCAGCTGTTTCAACACTCCTGGAGAGATGTATGTAGTAGAAAAAGGAGGGAAAAAGCCCCTTTTGGGGGCACTGCATGCTAGCCTTTCATAGTTCAACCCACATACTAGTATCCCCTCTTTATGTGAAAGCTCTCTACTGGCCCCCGAGCCACCTCATGCGGCATCCTGAACTGCTCACACCCTGAACTCAGGAAAAAAAGGTATGAGGGATATGTCTCCATACTCTGCTGACACATGCATATAGGATGGTCAAAATTCTATCCCCAGTATCACACAGGGAAGTGTTTAATGGCAGGGCACTATAAACACACCAATTCAGGATCCAGCTCTGCTTACCTGCGCTCAAAGCATCAACGCTGCCTGTTGTGCTGTGCAAAATCAGGACCTTAAAAATTCCCTTGGGCTTTTCAGTAGACTAAGATGTGCAGTAGAGAAGAAAACATCTTTATTGTTAAAGAAAAAAGACATTCTGGCATTGAAAGGTGTATTTTGAAAAATACAGGGTTGGCTTTTACTCCTAGTGATGTCAATGTCAAAGCTCCAATTGACTTCAGTGGGAACATGATTGTATCCAATGGGTAAATAATTGCACATATTTCACATCTCATTGTTACTGAAAACTGTTCTTCAAAAAACGGAAAATAATAGCCTGAATTCAAGGACTCTATTAAAAAGTCATTTGAACTGCATTCCAGTTGAAATCACTTTTACCAATGAAAAGATTTTTGCTTATTCAAAATTTACATAATTAGAAAAGCACAAGACAGACTTTGCTCTCTATAGCAGTCTCAGTCCTGTTAGTCTTGGAGCGCTTAGGAGTACTTCCAAGCTCAAATCCTGTATTTTCTGTGGATCTCTGCTTTCTACTAGTCCCAGCATTTTAATGTTTTGAAAAATTCCTCATGTCAAAAAATAGTTTTTCTTGCATGTTTTTCATTGTAAAACCACAGTGTATCTATTCAGCATTATTAAACTGTTATCTCAACTGAAATGGGAACATAATCAAAAGACTGGGTATTATTTATCTTAGCCATGTCTCCATGTCAGAAAATTAAGACAGTGATGAATTACACATTACTATACAAAATTTTATTATCAGAGACAAAATTCAAATTTGTTCTGCTTAAAATACAGAAGATAAAGTTTCTCGTTAAAAAAAAAAAAAAAATCCATTCAGTCAGTCCTTAGGTAGAGTGGAATAAAAATTTTATGTTGAACACATAGTGGTCCCATATTTATGGAGTCATTTTTAAAGGCATTTCATAGAAAAACACTCTTCTGGTAAATTGTAACAAAAGTTCATATATTTTATTTGGCTAATGATTTAAATTGCTGATTAGTGCGATATTCACTAATTAACACTGTCAGAATAATCCTGCTTTTATTTCCAAAACCTAGGATGCTTCAAACAATAAATGAAAAATCTTGTTAAATTTGGCATTTTTAGGTATACTGAGAATCAGTTAGTATCTCCCCTCTATATGCAAAACATAAGCTTTTCTATAAAAAAAAAAAAAAAAAAGAAAAGAGAGAAGAGCAATTGGCTCTATATAAAGTAAGCTGTGATTTTAAATTCAGCAAAAAACACATCACCATATTCTGCACCTAAAACCTGTGCAGAAACAGGTTTCAACCTACATCACTCTCCAGAAAGACTGTTTCAGCCAGATGCATGATTTGATAATCTGAAGCGCTTGACTAACCCCCCAGAAATCCGTGGGACTGCCTACATGCCCAAAAATGTGGCTGAGTCGTGGTCAACACAGCCTCACACCCTGCCTATGTTCAACTGCTTTGCCAAGTTGAAACTTTGGAGTATCATCTGTAAATACAAAGAACCAATGGAAGCTTTGTCAAAGCAAAACGGTCCGGAACTAGAAGCTATACATGCATGTATATATGATACATAAAGAGACAACTGTTACATTATGCAATGATCTGCATTTCCTTTAAGTGAAAATGGCATTCTGATCTTGCAAACGCTCATTTGTGTGAAACCTTTGGCAAACTGTATCAAAACTGAGCCAGCTCCATTTCTTATTTGACAAAGAACTGAATTCCAAAGAGCACAGATTTGAGAAGCGATGGAAAAATATGTTCTTCTAATTACAGTATTCAGAATTAATCTAAGGCTGAGACAGACTTAATAGAGGGACTCATCCATTATAACTAGCATTAATAGCTGCAGGACTCTCTTCTTGAGGTGTCAAAAGATCTTACATGTGGAGTCTCTTGGGAAAATAATGCAATTTATTATCAAGCCTTTATTTTCAATAGTATGATCCATTTATGTCATTGATGTGTGTAGTAGAATAGATCATTAGTTTTCAGGGAACTGGTTTATGTTTATCTTCTGCAAAAAATAGAGCAACTGAACACCTTTCAGTAAAACATCAGACAGGGAGCTACAATCTCTGTTTTTATAAGGCTATACGTCTCACCCACACCAAAGCCTATTGTCCCTCAAACATAAAAACAACATAGCAAAATTACATTTACGCATATAATAAAGCTGTCTTTGTACAGGGTAGTTATACAGTAATTACAATGATGTTTCCATTAGAAACTGTCAGAATATTTTTTTCACAGAGTGTCTAAGTCCAGGGAAGTCCACCTCTGCTGAAATCTACTGTTTGCAGGAAAAAAAGAGGGCAGTAGCCACACTCTTTACAGTACAGTATTCTGCAGTTCTCCAAACGTATTATAAAGCTTTATCACATTTGAACCGATCGCAAAGTATTGTTCTAACAAAAAGCAGAAGGAAAACAGAAAACATTTGTCATCCAATATGTGCTACTGAAACACAGATACAAATATGCAAAACATCCTGTACAGCAGCCCAGCCATCACCTCAGGGGGCTGTTTGGAAAGCAACGGGTTAGATCCTCAGCTGCAATTCACATCAGTCACTTCAACGGATCTACCTCTCCGTGTGCCAGCACTGGATCTGCGGCCACACACTTTGGCTACAGGTTATTTTGAAATTACAGAAAAGAACATATTAAGTGGACTGAAACGTATCGCAGAGAACCGAGATTGCATCTTGGCTCTTGGCCTCATCCGTTGTACCAAGGTTCTCCTCATCAGGCGAATCCAAGAGATGGTGTCCAGGAAACGTTGGGGCACTCTGGCTAAAGCCTCGCCTCGTGCCTGCCTGCTGCAGCACAGTCCCCTCTGCTCTCACAACGCTGCTCATCGCTGAGTTCTCTACCAACATCGCTCTGACTTCCTTAAGAAACAGTGTAAGTGAAATAAGCAAAGCATTCAGAAATGCTGCTCGGC
The DNA here is from genome assembly GCF_000708025.1 of Charadrius vociferus. Taxonomy (NCBI): domain Eukaryota; kingdom Metazoa; phylum Chordata; class Aves; order Charadriiformes; family Charadriidae; genus Charadrius; species Charadrius vociferus. The sequence goes on from NW_009649036.1 coordinate 758,487, forward strand.
AAAGTTGCACTTGATTCACTAGTTACAAATCAGCCAAATATAAATGCCTTTTATTTTTTTTCTGAGAAAGGACATTGGGTCCGACCCACAGCACTTGATCTTGTGGGTGATTCTCCTTGAACACATCTCAATGAAACTGGCTCCATACCTGTTCCATAAAATCTGACCTCAACTGCATTATCATGTGGGGGTATTCTGAGGTCCAGCTACCCTCCACTGTCAGCATAAAGACACAACCAGCTCTTTCAAAATATACTTGATTTCAAAATTCTGCTCCAACGAGGGCACGTGGCCTTACTTCGGTGAAAAACCCTTACACATAGTCCTCCCTTTTCCCCTTCCTTCTCATGGAAAACTAAATTGCTCGTGTCAGCACGGACTACTTGCTCAAGTCAGAGTGGTTTCACTGGCTTTCAGTATTGGTTTTAAGATAGGCAGAAGCTTCCACAGTCACATCAGAAACAAAGTGGCCAATTTTTTACAGTTTTGTATACAAATAGGGAACTGCACAGTCACTAGTACCATACAGGTTTGTACACACAACTGATTTTTTTGATGGTATTAGTACAGTAACTACTATTATTAGCACAAACAACTTGCAGTGACATCCTTCCAAACCATTTGTTAGAAAAAAGGCCCAAGAAACTCACGGCACATTTTCAACATTAACAAAACTATCAAAAAGGAAAAGACTGTGTGTGTTCTTATGCACACTTGAAAATTCAAAATATTTGACTTTTTGAAATTATTTCTGAAGAATGGACATTACAATACGCTAGACCTTCACATATATTTTGGTCAACATTTTCCAGTTGGCATGACCAGAGCGCAGGGATTTAGGTTTTTCTGTGCAATGCAGGCTCACTAGCTGGACCTTTGTCTCCTGCTAGCACAACACAATGACACTAACCTCTGAAGATCACCTACAACCCATAACCGGCAAAGGGACCGTCTATCCTTCCCGTCTAGCTGACAGAAACTTGGACGGAGCCTCTCTGCACTTCAGTGGTTCCCAGCTGCCTTCCTGACCCAGGTGGGCAGTGGCAGATGATGCAGCCAGCAGCTTTCGGACTGCTCCATCCAACACTGGGCAAACAGTCTCTATTCAGGCTGCACAGAAGCAGGACAGTCCTCTTACTCCTTCATGTTCATACTGACACTGTGGCTATAAACCCTGCTTTAGGACAGGGAGCCTGATATGCTGAGTACTCACAACAGAGGTGGTGGTAAGTTGATTATACACGTAAACAGTTTTCAAAGCCACATCCCGTTTCCTCAAAGAGAAAGTTGCACATTTGATTCAAAGTCTATTTTCAGTGACTTCAGTATTGGCTACAATCACGTGGAACTCCAAAATCTTATTATGCAGGTACCTAAACAAAGGCACCCTCATCTGCAAATATCGTCTTCACTTTATTCTATCTAAATAATCAGCCTTCCTGACATTTTATGGGAAAATTATCTCTACAGAAGATTTTTCACATGTATATATAAGTATATAATTTTCTTTTTTTATTCTTTACTACCAAGAATTTAATTGTATGGTTCAGGATCTTTGCTGTGAAAGCATCTTTCTGCATCAGTGGAGATATTTCCTTTGACACTCTAAAGCTCAGTGACATATCCACAACAGCCCAAAAGCTACACAAAATTCACCTTCAGTTTCCAACATAGTATCGGAATTCTTGCTATATTGACTGAAAAGATCATCAAAGGTCACAGATTTGGATGTACATAAGGACATATGAAGTTTTTTTCATCAAAATCAATGTCCAAGTACTCCCAGTTATAGCAGAAGTGATGTTTCATTTCAGAAAAATGTTTTCACATTGTTCTGCCCTAGTCAAAATTAGTACCTACTATAATTTTAACAGCTATTAGCAGTGGACACATGTATAACTCTACCAGCTACAAAGTAACAGGCTGAGATTTTTGTAGTGGACAATGTTACAAAAATACAATAGGTATTTTTACAATAGGTATATTGTAATGCTGGCACAACATCATGTATATTCATCTGTCTTCCTATATGCTGTAGTAAGCCATAACAACTAATAACTGCAAAGGATCCTGAGTCATACAAAGGCTGATTAGAGATACAGGCCCCATCAAATCTCTATAAAATGACCCCCAGGGCTTGGGTGAGGTCCACATCCACACTGGATCCACATTTTGCAGCATGTCCTCTCACAAGGAAGGACAAAATTAACTCCTGGATTTGAAAATGCCAAAAAGTTTGGGGTATTTGGCTTCCTAATCACAATCCAAATTATAAAAATGGGGCCAATCTTTAGATAAGGACAAAGGAAGAAAAGGACTGGTAAAGGAGAAAGAAAATCAGTAAGATAAATAGATTTTTCTAAGCAGACTGTATTAGAGTTTTCCATGAGGTATCAACTATTCTTTAACACACATCTGTGTGGAGGTTCTTATTAAAAAAAGTTTCAAAAGACATATAATTAAATGGAGGGGTTTCAATATTGCAGAAAACAGCTATAGCTTTGTTGGATTTAATCCATTTAAATTTAATCCTGATTCAGTGTGAAACAGCAAAATACAAACTATAAAAAAATAAAAGAATAGGGAATTATAATGGAAAGGCGAGCTCTACCTTAGCTATAGAAATAGTATGAACATTACTAGAATACAATAATTATTAGCAATACATCATTAGGTATGTATAATAGATACATCTAGGGCTTGGTATCTGTGGTAGACCAGTTGCTCAAGGCCACTAAAATATCAATATACATCCAACACGAGCTAAATGTGCAAGAACATAAATTCAAATGAGCAACAGCGTAAATTTCTGTGCACTGTGCAGAATACATGGGCTGAAATAAACTTTCAACTTTGGAACATATTGTTAGCCTGCCCTTTGTCAGTGGAAAGACCAGAAACTTCTATGAGCATCCTGGAGGTATGTGGTTTAATCTGTGGTGCTGAAAAAGAAAAGCCATCAAAGACAATCTTGAATAAAATTGCAAAGGGACAGACGATTACGCACACTTCTTTTCTCTAAAATCCTCAAAGCAATTCACATTTGAGGGCTTGGTTTTCTGCACACTCTTTGGATATCACTATTTTGGGCTTCGTTACAGGGTAGAGGTTATATTAAAGAATATTTGGCTTGCCTTTTTATTATAACAAATCTGCATATGATTTAGTTCAGCGGAAATTAAAAACGTGACGCTACATACTGGCATTGAGGTTGAATTTGGTCAACCACATAAAATAATACTTTGCACTTCTAAATGCCTTTCATCAGAGGATATTCAAGTGCTTTGCTAACATTAGTCAAGCCTCACAACACCCCTGTGAGGTAGGTAAAATACATAAGAGGAGGAGGATTTCACTCAACTCGGACATGATAATGTCTCTGGGCATTGGGTTCACTAATAGCACAAAGGTTTAGGGCTTACTATAAGGCAAAGAGTTAACAGTACAAGAGTACAGGATTCCCTCTTCTGGTTATATGTGGTCGAGCTAACATGTGGTGCTACACAGCACCAAACAGTGGAGCAAATCCCCATACAAGGATTTCATGCACCCAGTCCTCAAATGGCACCCTCTGCACAGTAAGAGACACAAAATGACAGGCTTGAGATGGGTACGACAGCTTAGTTAAGGGATGTGTCACCAGTTCTTGAGGAGCAGAGTACCATGGGAATGAGAACCCAGAAAACAAATACCATCTCCCCACAACTCTGACATCTGAAGATGCTTGGATTTGGTTCTTTTCACACTAACGTTTCAATTCACAACTTACTGGGGACAAGCAACTGCAACTGCAAAGCACATTGGTAACTTCCACACCTTGTGAAAGAAACAAACAGATAAAATGGCTGTTCTCTATTTGGCTGACCTCATGTTCCCAATGTACACGGCCATGATGTGGTTGGGTGGTTGTGATAAGCTGGGATGTGATAAAGAAATACTGTCGTATGTCCACATTCCCCCTCTGTGGCTGCTGCAATCTGTCTCCTGAAAACTCTCTGTAGTTTCAGGGTTTTGTTTTTGTTTTTGTTTTTTTTCTCCATGGTGCAAATATGGGAGAGTATTTGCCCCCCATCAGTTTTATCCAGATAGTTATTGTACAAGTAGCAGTTCTACTGTATCACTGATCTTTCAGAGTATAAATTGAGAAAAAAGAAACAAACATATGATTAAGAAAAGCATCACTCACCTAGAACAGTCTATGTGAAATACAAGGAAACAGAAAGAAAACCATGTTCTTTGTATTAGCCAGTACAAATAAATACACACACACACACACCCCTCTTTCTCCATATTTCACTTTTCTAAGTTGTAATAAATTGTACATCCCATACTTGCAAAAGTATTGCCCACATAGAGAATCTGACCTATCATAATAAATCACTACAAACAAGTATTCTCCTTGTTTGCTAATTTCCATTTGAATCCTATGTTTATTTACAATACTTGTGCACTGTCAGCTGCATAAGCTACCACTGCACAGGCTGGGTGACCCACCATGAATACCACTGCCTTGTAAAATTGCTGAGAAGAGGTGGTTCATGGATTCTGTGCAATCAATGCAAAGCTCCCCTCAAACACTGCATACTTTCACAGCTAAAACTAGACTGTTCCACTGATCAGCGGTGAATAAATTATATGATTATAATGCACAGATGATGTCCTTCTCTCTCATTCTCATTTTCTCCCTCCCCCCAGCCCCGTCTTTCTCTCTCTCCTTGCTCTCTATGCTGCTTATTGAAATAGGGGAATATGGAGACGGCAGATACAACTGGTGACTCAAGAAATGAGCTGGCATCCTCGTAATCATGAAGAGACAATCTGAGTGGTAGACTAATTGGCAGCTAGTGGGAAAGCTGACTTTACATCTCATACTGCCCCAAGTTGGATGCCTTCTGCATTTCCTTTTCCTTCCTTTCCTTTTGTTCATTACAACACTGATTGTCGTGGATAGTCTTTGTGCTTTGTATAATGCCCATCTTTGATGTAACTGGAACTCACATACAAAATGTGGCTGTTATACATAAGCATGCTAGAATACAGGCAGGGACGGTACAGGCATGCACAAAATAGTCTTTGAAGGGTTTTTTGTTTGTTTTTCTTCAACATTTACATGCACCACTTAATATCGTGTTTGGCTGTGTACACTGAAGGACTGGATTTCACAAGCATTCATGATCTTCTCTTCTGAAAAGCTTCTTGACAATTTCACAAGAGCCCAGTGTAAAAATAAAATCACACAATTTAAAAAAAAAAAAAAAGGAAAAAAAAACAACTTCTCCCTGCAATCTGATCTTGTCTTGATGATTTTAATGTTGAACACTGCTAAAATGTCTCCTCTTCCTCTTGCAGACCTTTATGTTAAATGGTCGGCTGGAAAGACAGGTTAGTGTGTCAAGGATTTTCTTAGCCACTGGAATAGTTCTTCCTTGTAAAGCCTTTGCCACCGCACATTGGCTTCCACTGTTTCCACGGCGCGAGAGAAAGAGGCAGCAGCTCCCTCTTCATAACTCTTTATAAAGTTCTTTAGCTGGAAATACAAGTTAACAGGTTAAGTTTGCAGAAACTAAAGAAAGTAAATATTGCCAGCATGCACAAACAAGTCAGGCATTTAGGACAAACCTCCACGATCACTGTTGAAGTAAATGTAGTCCTGTGTAGAAAGACTTAATGGGAAATGTAGTAAGACAGCAGACTGTCAATTAGATGTGATACAATTGCTTCAAATTGCAGTGGAAGATATTGACGTGTCAGTGCCCGATCAAATTAGTATCATTACCTCCTTCTCTCCTGCAGCCCAGCTGCTGCACTACGTAGACAGCTGGGCTGCTCTGAACTTTTATTTGCACCTAAGAAACCAAACTGGGAGCACTGGAAATGCTTCTAATTCAGGTTTATATGCAAATATCGGCAGAAGGCAGCCCTGATGCCTTTTGGTTTTATCAAGCTTCACAACAAATTTATTTCATTTTGATTTGCAGACCCGTTTGATGATATAATACAGGTCAGTCGCTTAGAAAAGGAAGGGATGATTACAGTGTGAAGAGAATGGCAAAATAGCAAGTGGGCACTCATTTGATGATCTTTGAATGCCTGAAATGGATTCCTTCCCTTATGAGAAAACTTTGATCTTTTTCCAGCATGCTGAAAAGGCTCCTGCTCTGTTCTTGTGTATACTCAAATTATAGCACTATCACCTGGATTATTATAGCTGGTGGCACTAGTGTGCTTTGAGTTACTGTTCTTTTAAAGTGAGAATTGCAATTCTGCACAGTAGGTTGCTGGTTATGTTGACTTGTATAAATTCAGGTGGTTTTAGCAATGCTTATTCATAACTAGTTAATTTTTGTTTCCTGGTGACACCAAATTCACGTTGTTTATTTAAATCTGACTTCCAACATCTCTTTGTGCATGGCCTCAAAACTGAAAAGGCTGATGCTGCAACTGTCTCACTCCCATCACAGTTAAAAGCATAAGAGGGACCTGGAAGCTATCAAAATCAGACTTTACCTGATCTCTGTACTTGTTATACCAAAATGTTTACAAGGCCACTTTCTTTTAGGGGAAGTATAAACACGCAGCCTGCCAATACTATCATGCAGGTGGAAATTAAGAGTATAGAAGGCTTCCTTGTGCAGGGCATATACTCAAATCTGGCCAGCACCGTCCTTCCCACCTGGGTAGCTTCGAGGAAACCAGCTGCAGCTCTTCCCTAAGTTCCTGAGGCCACTAGACTTGAGTGCAGACAAATCGCTGGACACAAAATATCATTGCACAATCAGAGTTCAATTAATGGTGATTATGCTGCATAAGAATCATTTGATCCATTTGGGGTAATGTTGAGCAGCTGCCAAGCAGAACATAACACAACCACAACACTACCTCATTCAGGGCAGATGTGAAGTTAAAATGAGAAATCTTTGCAATCTAAATAAGAAGTATTTAGCATTTAGAACAAATTATTGTGGTGTCATTTGGCCAGAATATTGGGTGAACAGCTTTTCTCACATGGAAGTACTGCAGGCAAAAGAAAAACAGAGAAGGCACTGGTAGCTACTACTTTCAACACTGGGGTTTTCTCGGGCTGCCCTCTGTAGCATAAAATAACGTGGATAGAAAGATCTCATCTTCAGTTTCTCAACCAATAGTCAAGAGAAAAAACCCGAAACGCACATACCCACCCAAGCACAGAGAAGTGACTGCACTGCCCACCTCCTGACACCACCTCTACACACTCGGGTGCCTTTGCAATCTGCTCCTCATCCTCGTACTGCCCAGCTGCAGCACAGGCCTGTGACTCCAGCTGAGCAACCAGAGTTCCCAGACAATCAACATCTTATTGCTCCTGCCCTGTACCCTGCTTACAATAAATACAGCCTCACGTGCCAAAACTAATTTAAAAATTACCTCTCTTAGTTCTTCTTCGGTATTCAGGAATTCTGTGACCCCACTGATAAGCTTTGAATTCATAAATAATGCTTCTCCATACCTGCAAAGGCAGAAAGAAGACGCACAGAGAGTTAGTGGAAGTGCCAGGCCAGCTGAAAATTAGAAAGTAGTCTTCTGTAAGCAAAGGAGAAGACATGGGACTGATTCTGAGGATCCAAGGAGATAGCACTGGAATTGGACACTTGTATTCCAGTGTTTCATCCTAAAAACCTGGACTGACAACTTCTTCCAGGCTGAGTTATTTGTAGTTAACTTTTAGTCGGATGCTACTAAGCAGAATGGGCTTAACTGCAGCCACAGATGAGAGCTCCAGAGGACGAGAGGTCCAAACCACACCACCTCACGCTGAACGAAACAGCTTTCCATGTAATGACACCAAGCAGCTCAAAATACAGGCGCCAAATAAGGAGCGGAGCAGCAACTATGGATAAGTATTCTGAGGAAACCTTCTAGCTGTACCATTAAAACAGACTTTTTGAAGTGCTGCAGCCTTCTCTGCATTTTGTATTCAACCACCTCATCTACATTACAAATAGCCTCTCGATAAGTGAACTGAATCAAATTTTCTTGTTCCAGTACCTGATAATTAAAATAAATAATACTGATAGAGAATAATACTGTTAAAACAATCCCCTGGGCAATAACGTAGCATCTTCAAAGAACCAACCTGGAATGAAAATTTGAAAGCTTGGGCAAGGAATATTTAAAGGGCAGGATATTCAGCAGCAATCAGCAATGACCTTCTGCAGGTAGCTGCTTTGAAACTGGCCATTCAAATCCTGCCATTCCACTTGCTTTTCCACAAGTATTTTTCAATCCCCCAAATGAAGCATCTACATCACTTATAAGATTAACCTGACTACTCCTAAAGTTTTGCATTTCATGTTGGAATAGTTTGTAGGTTTGTTGGTTTTTTTTCAAAGTCTCTAGCATGAAGAATATAATTCCACTGGAAACCAAAGCAAGTCTTTTGTTCAAGTTAGATGTCATTTGGCATAGCAAAAGGCACTTGACAAATAGTTATCCTTATCTTTATCTGCACATACATCCAAAGCAATATCCAGCTAATCTGAACATGACTGTTTTTAAGACAGGGAATCCAGCTCCACTGCCGGACATGTGTAAGTAATACCAATAGACTTCACTGCAATTAAGTTCATTTGGGGGAACACTTCAGTTCATACCTCACTTTTACACACTGATTTAGAGGAGGAATTCAAAATTCAAAGTGAAATGAACTAGCCTAGTCACAACTTTCTGTTCTGCTTTTATTAATCCTAAATTAATTACCCTTAAATGCTTAGGTACTGTAAGACACAGTCCTTTCAAAAGGGAGAAGGAAAGAGAAAGGGAAAGGGAAAGGGGTAGCCCCAGGGAGAGGGATAGAAAGAGGGTGAGGGAAGAGAACAGGGTTTTCTTTGAGAAGATTCTGTTTTAGGGAAGGTGTACACTGTGTTGCTTGCTACCTTGAGCTTGTGTGAGGGGAAACACAGATATAGGTAGCAAAAATCCTACTCCCTGACCACTAATAACTGAATTATTCATGGATATTTCAGCAAGTACATCTCTTTTTCCAAAACTTCAGTCACACTGACATATACAGACATCCAGAGGCGAATGTCTCCTATGGGAAGTATGGATTTCATGGTCCTTTAAGCATGTTTAGGCTTTCTAACAAAGCCCTTTATTATTACAGTCTCAGCTTAGTCTCATAATTGACTGCTTGGAAAATTGGAAGCTCCTCTTGATGGGGTCTTTTGACAAGGTTACCAATCCACTTTACAGAAGCGACCTCATAAAAAGAGCTGCAGGGATTTTATTTTTCTTGCAGTCTGTGCTGTAGCCACAGCACAAACAAGAAGCAGCAGAATTCTTTCCACTGAAAATGATACCCTCATGAATACCTGTGCTGATTACTGCCCATTACGCATACTTGGTAAAAAGTCAGCCACTAACAGCAATTTCTAAATGGGCTCTGCTGGCAAAAAATCTAGAAAAGACACATCTCAAAATAGTATTTTGCAGGTGTGAAACATAAGAATAAATAGAAAAAAGTGTTTGGTCTTGAAAGTATCAGTCTTCCCACCCTTCTCAGGAAGGACAACAGCACTGCAGAACCAGGACCTTAAATGCCTGAGCACCCCGGCAACATCCCAGAGTCACGGGCTCTCCACCCGCTCCTTTCCTTCTGGGGTTGTGAACCTCCAATGCCTCGCATTTGTACAGGCTTCGCGCTCACGCGGACTCAACTTGAGAGGGAGCACAGCCAATTAAGTTTGGACAGATGTAAATGGCTTCCCAAATATTGCCAAATTCCCAAATGCTGACAAGTGTTTCAGCGCTCGAGAAAGAAGGAACTCTTATACGCAGCTGTTGGATTAAATTTTCACACGCAGACACACACATGCACACACAATGAAAGATTCAGGAGCCAAGGTAGGGCATACTCAGGTAACTTGAATTCAAGCACAGTATTTTCAGTTATCATTTTCAGAATTTTAGCAGTCTTACTCCCATGGATTTCTTATGACAGACTTGTTAAGCACCTCAATTTCGAAGTCACCTTTGTAAATGGGATACGAGTGATTTTGAAGACTTTATACATTATCAGTGTCTTCTGGACAATGTGAATACAAGCATACAGTAAAAATATAAAGGGATAACAATATTTTGTTGTCATTCTAACTCTTCAACATGCTGTGTTTTAAAGTTAGAGGAAATAGCGTTATAGTATAATTTAATCTCCCTCAGCTATTTCATATTACTATCTCAAACGTCAACACCTTTTATCATAAATTCAATGGAAAATACCATTGGATATCACCTTGTTGTCACCTTAGTATTTTAATTTTAAATAAAATTAAATAATAAATTATAATGGAAAAATGATGCCTTGGGACAGGGCATACTTGAATTATAATTCCACAATAAAGCTTGTATTTTAAAAATGCATAATGTGGCAAGCTTAAAGCAGAAGCCTAATTTTGCATTCTATCACGTCACTGTTTTCACTGAACATTAAGGGGCCAGGTGTTAGACTAATTCTACCCTCTCAAAGCCTCTCCTAAAAGGTTTTAATCTATAATTACAAAACAAAGTTATTTTCAATATATATCACATACGTACAGCTTGCGTGAACTATTTCATTCCACCGCACTGAATCTTTTGGAGATTGATAGAAACTCAACTGGATGTTCCTTTCAGAAAAATACAACTGCTGCAATCCTTTTGGTGGCTCTGACTTGTGTTTGGAGCTCAAACAATGCAGATAACATAAAGTCAGTGCTGGCCAAAGAGACAGCCTCTCTGTTATTTTCTCCTTATAGAAAGGACAGTAACAGGTTTTTGATGAGACCTTGCCAATTGTTAGGAAATCAGATCGCAGTGATTCATTCCAAGCAAGTGAGATAAATAAAATTCAAATTATAGGTGAAGTTAAGCTATTTAAAATTAAAACACAAAAAAAACCCATTGTCATGTGGCATAGTTTTCTGAATCTTGTCCTTTTGTCTACACTGCTTAACCTTGTCCATGTTTACAATCCCAGGTGTTAGCTAGGTTGTCAGATGAATGTACTTGCTAAGGCAGGACACAACTTCTGCATAGGTGTTTGTAGCGATACAGATTTTGGCAGATTTATGCCTAAACTCTGTACAAATCCCTGGAGGAACCTGAAAAATTATTTGCCATCCAGAGCATAACTAACCACACTGGGTTGCATAATAGTAATGGGTCTGCCATCCACTTTCTGTCTAAAAGTCCAGTTCCTGGAAAAATCATAGCAGAAGCAGAGGATTCTTAATTTTTAAACTCTTCAGCTTTTTGGAAATTGCTTTCAAAAAGTATGCTCCTGCAATATAAACTTCTGAAACCAATTCCAGCTCAAACCTGTTTTCTCAGCTGAACTTCTAAAATCCCAATATACTATAAAGTGTTATCCAAAACAGCACGAACAACTTTTTGAATCTTTAGAAAAGTTGCAGAGTCTCCAAGTTTCCTTGACTCTTCTTTTGATGCCATGAAATCTACAGTAAGTTTGCACGTGTATTCATCAGGGACTAGGATTTTGTTGCTTAAATACAGCATCTTAAATATACCTATTTCAAATATTCTGCTGTATACTAGATGGCTCCTCACAGGTCCAGAATGGAACAGATCTCCAGTGGCCTGGTGTGGGATGTCTGAAGTTCTTGGACACCTGCCTTTAAGAACTTGAACCTCATCTGAGTTGTGGTCCTTTCTAATCTGTCAGTTTCAGATGAGCTGCCATGAAATCTTTCTGACCCTCAGGCTGTCCCTACAGAACTAGAGAAATCTCTCTCATTCATTGAATTAATATCAAAAATCTTCATCAAAAAGGATTTTAAAATGTTGACTGGGCTTCTGAGTAGGAGCATGTAGCACTTGTTCAAAGAGAAAGAGAAGTAGATATAAGGAACAACCCTGCCTCTTTCCTGTTCTCCTATTTTTAATTCAAAATGTTGCTCCTCTATTACTTGAAACTCACCTCAAACACAGAGTGGAAGGAAAGGGGACGACACTATATTAGCATCCTTTTGAAAATGGAAATGTTTCAAAAAGGGTTTAGTGTTTTTTTCCACAGTTGAAATAATGTTCTTGAACAGATTTTTTTCTATCAGACTTAAAATCAGCAAAATTCCTTTGGGAACTGCTGCTTTTTTATCTGTGTAAAAGAAGAACTGCAGCACTTGACATATAGATAGCATTCATTATCATAAGCGCAAACACAATACAGTAATAGATATATATACAGATGATCGCTGAGATAAATGTTTCTATGCATGTGTGTGATAATCCATGAATAAATGCATTTATGACTCATATGTATGCATTTTATATTTAGAGACATCTCTATGGATTAGAAGAGAATGGACTACATTCAGGAACTTACACGAATACATAGATATACAATACTTACACAAATTACATCAAAAGAAAAGAATGAAAGTAAATTTAGACTTTTTATCTTTACCTAGCATTTAATATTTTCCATTTTTCTCTGAAAAACTTCCAAGCAAGATCCCTTCCATGTGGATTTCGAGCTACATGGATTATCACATCAATTGCATCCTGATCCAGGACAACTTCTGAGTTGAGAGACAAATTCAAAAGCCTAGTGGGAGAAAAAAGGGAAAAAAACCCTATTTAGTTTCACCAACACATAGTCTAACAACAGCATATCAGAAAACTCTCAGAAAAAAAAAATAATCACTGCCAAATAATTTAAGTCTCCAAGTGAGTTGAATGGTTTATTTCTATGATTCCAAAGATCAGACATGTTCATGAATCAGAAAAATCTTGATGTAAAAGAATTTCAGTAAAAGCTGAGTGGAACTTTATATGTGCATTTTTATGAAGTCAGTAAGACCAAACCGGTCAATACATTTAAATAAAGGATACGCTAACAAAAAAATAACACAAATTATTATAGGATTTCAAACATTTCCAATGTATATAGGAAAATTTGCAAGTGAAAAGACATAGTATGTGTCAATTTTCATACGCATTCATGCAAAAACATAAGACAGTTGAAACAGACAGTAAGCCTGTGCTTCAAAAGCAAAGTTCTTTTGTTTAGACCAAAGCTCAAGTGATGATCCATAAATGTTGAAGTGATTATTGGTAATAGATACAGATATAAAATATTTTTGTACCTGTTGAGCAAGTTTCTGTCATCACTGCAAGTTAAGGCTTCTAATAATATTTTTTTCTCAGACACTGCTGTGGTAGAATGAAATTTCATCCAAATGAACTCCCATACATCTTCATCCATCAGTGAAACTCCTGTACAGTAGACAATGTCTCTCACATTGAGTGGGATTCTACAAAAGAAATCAGTAATAGCATTGTGGTAAATAAGCAGCCTGCTGATACTGGAAACAAAGTAGGAACATCACTACCTTTATGAGACTCCAAAATTAAAGTGCAACAGTAATCTTTTTTTTTTTTTTTAAATTAACATTTGCATCTCTTTACTGCCATCAGAATCTTCCAAGCCATCCTAATGGATTTTCTAATGGGTAACACACACTTGCCATTCTTTTCATAACGCTGTCACGTTGTCAGGAGACTATAAATTATGGTCATCCAGTTCATCAACACATAATGTGCCACATAACCTGCACGACAGGTAACATAAGCTCTCCAAATTAGCACAGGATCTTATTGCTCTGTTGCTGGGCTCTAAGCCAAATCTCCTCTTCTTTTCCTTAGTACTGAGGTTTTAGAACAGGAGCCGATCAGCCAGAAATTCCTCCTTTGCTTGTGCTGTGAAGTGTTCCATCTTCATAGAGTAAGATACAAGTAAGGAACGATGTGCTGAGACAATGCTACTTAAAAATGGTGTTTTCAGGAGTAAAGAAATTAGGAAGATCTGTTGGGTTTTTTTTGGCATATTAGTACCAGTACAAAACCAGCTATGCCATAGGATGGTTGCGAACTGTGATTACTGCTCAAGTAATATAAACTCAGACTACAGTTAAATGAAAGCTTCTTGAAGCCAAATCCAGACCGAGCATAGGATGTGCCTATGTACCATTTTCTTCTAAAAAGATCTCAGCCGGGCTTTCAATTTCCTACCCTGCTGATGTTTCCTATACAAGCACAGAAGCTGAAACATTTGTGAGCTAAAGGGTATTCCTGCAGATAAAGCTGGACGTTACTCAGAGGAATATGATTCTGATTTGCAAGGAAGAATGCCCTCTTTTTGTTGGTAAAAATTATACCAAAACACAGTTCTCTAGTTACTAATAGCTGGGCTGAAACACTTCTGGAACTTCATATGCAAGACCTCTTTACAGAACGCAGAAGTACATACCGCCACTGTCAGTGTCTGGGCAGTAATACAGTGGGACAAAGAATGAAATTACCTCCGTAAATTTGATATCAAATCTTACACAACACAGAAAGAAAAGGTTATAGCGACACTTTAATTATAAGATTTCCACCGAAGTCTCATACTATAGACTGGGCCATCGCCATCAGGAACCAAAAGGTTCTTTTACTATTCATTCTCCAGAAAAAAAAAACTTTCTTACACTGAAATTTTCTATTGTTGGGCTCAGTGATGACTCTTTTTGTCAAAAAACTTCAGCTGATCTCTTTGGCCATGTCTGAGTCCCTGGAAAAGGAAATCAGTGTGGCTTTTCACCATTTCAAAGTTTTGGTTCCTCTTCAGTACTTCAGAAGGAAGTAGGCAAGGTAAGAAACCATATATTGATGACTGTGAAGGGTTACAAACTGTTGTTGCCTCTATGGGGGTTAGCTGGTCCCAACAACTATAATGGTTTCTTGAGAAAAAGAACAAAAGGAATATGTAGCTAAATTAAGGCAAAACTGGGAATAAAAATGCACTCCTCCTCCTATTGGCTGAAGAACTGGCTGGGGAATTAATGCCTACTGCTTTTTTGTTATGCTTTTTCTGAGTAGTAAAAAAGTCCTGAGGTTGAGGCTTTATTCATGTTCTCTGGCAAGTGTAGTCACCAGCTCAGAGGGGGTATCTGCAGGTTTAGATGCAGACTGTCACACGAATTGTGCTACTGCTGAGCTGACATGGCTCAGGATAGTGCTGCTTCTTGGAGATTTCTTAGCAGAGTCCCATGCTAACAGAGCCACAAAGGGCTGCTTTGACCAATGCTGAAGTATTTTGCATTTGATGCAGACAAACCCAGACGTTTATTCAGGAGTAAACTCTCCAACGCAAAACCGAAAGGGTAGGCAACAGAAATTTAATCCATTTTAAAGTTTCTAGGAATAGGAAAGTTTTAACTATGCGCAGCACACACCAGCAATATTGCCTTCTAAAGCAAAATCAGTGGTGCAATGTCTCATCTCTGCCATGAACTGCTTCCATCTAGCCAGGGTAGACTGGTACTACAGTGCAGATCCTGGCATGGTCCAGATCTTACCATTTCTTCTCCTCCCACCACCAAATCACTGAGTGAGAACAAGCCTGTCCCGAGCTGTGCCAGGCAATCAGCATCGCTATGGTTATGATGACATAGCTCAGGCAATTCCTACATGTCACCGACACACAGGTAAGACCTCCAAAAAATGCAGGTTTCACAGTACCTCCCCCTTGATGCTTACTATTACCTTCTTTTTTTTTTTTCCCCTCAATGTTCAGAACACCTAAAAAGCTTCGCACTGAAAAAAAGTAACTCTCCTCAGATTTACCCAGAATCAGTAGGTTTTGGCTTTTGGTCTATGCAGCTGCTTCTGTGGTCCTTATACAACTTCTATGTCAAGACCAAGGAAACAGAAAATCCTTAAAGCTGACCAGATCCATTAAAAAAAATAGTGTTTATACATACATGGGCAGTAAAGAAAAAAAGTTATCGCTTTCACTAGCCTTTCCATACTACTGAGGTTTGATTCTCAAAAAACTGAGTTAACATTAGTAAACTGTGAGTTTGGTTGACATTTACAGAATTATCCATGTGTGCTAGGTGCTGAATTTCCGTTTCACTGTAATGGAATTTGTACTTCTTACTTCAAAGTCTATAATTAAGCCCTTGTTGCAGTATTTCAAACATTAATGAATATCAATAGTTTATTTTTCCCCCATTTAACCTTTCTTTCAAAAAGTGCATGCAAAGGAAACTGCATGTAATTCAGTCTATTACAGAAAATTAAGACTACATGTTTAAACACAAGAAATCAAGACATACTAAAATTAATGGAGCAGATACTTAGGTGCTGCCCTTGTGTTGTCTTATATTAACTTAGAATGAGGCTTAAAGTTTTATAAATAACTGCAACTCTCTCAAAACTTCGGGTCAGCAATTACAGTAACATAAATATGCAGTCATATACACATACACTGCATAGAACATGAAAGTGATATTACCATTGTCTTGATTTTCTGATACACTAGATTATTTGTCCTTAAAGCACAACTTCCTTACCAGCTTATGTCTTTTTTTAATTTGGGATTTAATACACTGACAGAATCCATAAGAACATATGCTAAACCAAAAGGACTACAGGATGCCATCCTGACCATGGGACGAAACAATACGTTGCCCGAAATCTGTCTTACCGTATGATACCTGAAGATGAAGAACAACCGAACTCAGTCAAGCCTTATTTCAATGAAGGAAGGACTTTATATCTTGATACACAAACACTAAATCATTTTTTTTAGAAGCATACGTAGCTCTTTCTGAGCTCTGCTGACAGAAATATTATCTTTGGTTTACTGCAAGAGATGCAACTTAGCCAACAGATACTCTAAGGAACCATAAGGCACTTGGAAAAGGTAATTCTGTTTGGGTTGATTGCCCCATTAATTCAGGTAGGAACTGTGTGCTGGAAGGACTGTCACTCTGTTTGACTAGTGCTTCAGCAGCAGAGGTACCTAGAAGTGGATGTCTAACCCCAGAAAGGTCAGCATTCCTCACTCGTGAGGTTTACATTTTTTAAAGTTGCAGTAAAAGACATAAATTCAATGGGCTTTCCCAGCTATTCCATCTTTTATGTTCTAAGTGTCAACACTAGTGATTTTATCAGCAATGCAGTCAGTAAGCGCAGGATCCTTTGCATGCTCTGGAAAGGAAGGAGGCACTGATCCCATGCCCATAGCCTAGATGTCCCCACATTTCTTGCTAAGAAAACTCTACTGCCACCAAATCCATGACAGCATACTTGCAGTGCTACAGCAGATCTACTCAACATCATCCTACCATTAGCTCCAGGGAAGGTTTTAAGTCTCTATCTATAAGCTAAGTCATTAGGACAATGTGAAAAAAACCACCCCCCACAAACCAAGACATCGAAATAAACACTGATTTTAAAAGGCTTAGCTTCAGAAACTACAAAACTTACAGCTATGAAAAGCTACAAATTACTCCTGCGAGAGGCTTGTAATCAGGACGGTAGACAGGGGACTGGAAATGAAAATTGTTTATGAAAATGTGAATACCCCAAAGTAATTTCTCGTTAACTATTGCCTCAGCAGAGAGTGATGTAATTGAGTTTTCTCCATTTGTGTGTATTTTTGCTTTCTCTCTCCTCCAGTCATTATGGGGCCGTATTTCATCGTTACCTAAATATGTGAAAAATCCCCATTCAACAAATTTTTTTAAGTTTATAGCTTCGTGGAAAGTGTTGTTCTAAAATTGCAGTTCCAAGGCACTAGATCAGCATGTGGAATGTTTGCCCCCTGTATTAACTGAATCAAGTGGATAAAATTACCATTGTTTCAGTACCACTTAGGTAGTAACACTGCAGAACATATCCCCTTGTTATATTAAATCTCATCTGGGCCTTCAAGGCTGCTCTCATTTTTAAAGAGCTAATATGATTGATAGATACTTCGGAAGAATAAAGATAAAGATTAACTTTTGAAAGCATCACTTTAAATGTCTTTTATTTGAATACTGATCCAATTTATTTAACTTTATTTTTCTTGCTTAAGAAATATGACGGTGAGAATGAAATATGTAGCTAGCAAAGCTCATGTTTAAAAATTAAGCACTTTGGGAAAAAAGTTAAAAATTAAACAGTTAGAAAAAAATTAATTAAAATCGCGCTGTGCCTTTACAGGGATTTTTTTTTCAAGAATGAATAATAAAGCTCTACAATGAGCTAAGAATAATCTTCTAAGTTATAATTAATTGGTACATACTTGCTCCTATTTAAAGTATGTTCTAACAATTGGAGATACACTTATAAAATTGAACCATAATTATTTATCTTCTGGGCAAATTGTGTTCTAATTTTTTTAAAAGTAATTGCACACAGTTTAGACAGTTCTTTGATTAAGTGACAAATTTCAATACCATTTAGGGTACAATTTCACAAAGAAAATTAATCAGAAACATTATTCTTTATTTTCGCAACTATTTAACATTTAACTTAAGCCGATTTTTCCTGATGACTATATTTATAGTCTTGTTTAATAGGTTACAAGGCTCAGATAAGAAATAACAATGACATATTGGTACTTTGTTGGCGGATCTGTAATACAGATTGTGTCGTAAGGAACAGCACCACACAAAGTTTGGTTTTTTTTTTTTAAGGTGGCAGTCCCAAAGCTTATACTCCCATTCTCTATTACAAACTCCAGAAGCCATGCTGCTGGCATCACTGCGCACACAGAGGAGGGGAGGAACCTCTGCCATAGCACGCTTTCTCTGAAGAGAAAGGGCAGAATTTCCCCTTGAAAATTTAGGGCACAGAGCTGTGATGGGCTTGACACTCAGGTGCCTGTCAGGCATTGAATTCAGGGGATATTATCCGAGGAGGTGGCTGCTCAGGGTGGCAAAGCTAGGCACAAATGCCAGGTCTCCGCAGCCCCAGTCCTCTGCTTCCGAACTTCAGGAATTGCATGGGTCTGACTGAGGCAAACGGAGAATACATCATTCCTCAAGTGATGGCTACTGCTGCTGTTCCTTCCCCTTCCTATGGCAGATATCCCATAACTGAACACGCGACTAACACATGCAGGCTCTTCAACAGTGATTTTAACGACCGAGTGGTGAATTAAGCATTTCTTTGTGAGACTAATCTCTGAGTAGATATGCCTTATTTTGATCCTTTCTGGACAGTTTTTGCAACAAAAATAGGATCCTTTCTGTTCAATTGTTTTGCAGAGTTGTGAAGAGATCATTCCTGAATGAGAAAATTGCAGACAAACCTATCTAACTTCTAAGGACTGCAAATTAAGTACTGCTAATCCATAATTGTTACATATAGGGTTATTTTATTGTGATCACACACAGAAGTCAGAAGGTAAAAATGCCACCTGAACCAGCTGCCCCATAAAGCCCGTTTTTGCCTTTCACAAGACAAAATCCTCTCTTTTCAGACATACTCCCCAGATGTTTTTTCAGAGCACTAACTTCTTGATTAACTCATGCACTCTACAGTGTTTTCTTCTTCTTCTTAAATAGTTTTATTTACTTGAGTGCAAGATTCTACTCAAATGTTGTAACGACCTATTAATTAGTTAAATCACTTCAGCAACATTGGCTGACATTAGCTGGCAAAGCTCCAGTAACATTTCAAAATGCATGAATAGCTATGCCTGAATTTTTTTAGTAATTAAAACTTCTAGGGGTTGAGAACCCAGAAGAAGGGATACATTTTATTGTTTTACATTTATCAGACATTCATGTGTGAAAAAAATGAAAATAACTCTAATTTTTTCATGTTTGCTGCTAATGATTCCCAAAAATAGCTCATGGGCATCAAACCCGTGAAAAAAGCTGGTGCCTCTTCCAAGCAACTAACAAAAATAATTAACCTGTTGGCCACAGTCCCACAAATACTTATGTAGGTGGTTAAACTTAAGTACATTTATAAGTTGTTGCAAGACTGCAGTACTATTGTGCCCATGTGAAACAAAGCAACAAAATTATGCATCTCAAGGCATTAGAGAAATAAGGCAGAAGGAAAAGGAAAGAAAAAAATGCTTTGTTTGGAAAAACATTTGATTTTCTATCACCTAAGCCAGACTTCATTGAAATTATCTCAATTAATGACTGGTAATTTGTTATTTACCACTCCCTCAGATCTATGGACAGTTTCATTTATAGACATGTTACAGTCTCCTGTACACTCCTGCAGTGCAATTTGTTTTTCTGATTGCATTTCCATTGAGTAGTTAAAGGTCTATCCAAGTAAACACTGCCAATTTAGGCAGGTGGATGGACATGAATCCATTGTTCCTTGCAGAGGAAATACGAATTCTGCACAAACAAGTATGGAGATTTAGTACTCTCAAATTAGGCTTGTTGGTTACCACGGTCTTTGTTCAAATTACGTGATGGAAGTCATCTAACTTCATTACTCACACCTTTCTTATGACTGATAAAGAATTAAGTAGTGTTCCTAACAGTCACAGCAATGTGACAAAAGTCTTTGAAATGCCAAACAGAAGTCACTGGAAAAGCCCATATCCACATTATTACACGTTAAAAGATTAAATTATTTCATTTTTTAGTAACCAGAAGTGGTTCATCTGAAGTACAA
Source organism: Charadrius vociferus (assembly GCF_000708025.1). Lineage (NCBI taxonomy): Eukaryota > Metazoa > Chordata > Aves > Charadriiformes > Charadriidae > Charadrius > Charadrius vociferus. The sequence continues at coordinate 778,929 of NW_009649036.1, forward strand.
AACCACACGGAGATGTGTTCTCACTTGAAACCCACAGACTGAACAGGAAAATTCAAGGCATATTCTCTTTAAGACATCTCTGGCCCCACCACATCACTCCAAGGCTTCTCAGAACAACCTGGATGATTAGAGACCAGAACAGATTCAAAATTTCTGAATTTGCATTCAAGATGGTCCAGCAGTCCCTACTTCTTCATGAAGACAGACAAATGCAAACTTCATTAACCCATGGGCTACAGAATGGATGCTGACTTCAGTCTAATTCAGTGCAGCAGCCTGCACTCCACAGCAAACATCATCTATTCATCTGAGCATTGCTTTCCTTAAATAAGAAAAAGAAAAAAAAAACCATCCATGCCTTCCTACCTCTTGTGTTAGAAAGTGTAGACTGAACGTATTCTCAGAATTGAAAAAAAAAAAAAGAAAAACAGTGTTAAAAGCTAAATATTGAACATTAGATCTACTTATCAAATAGCGTAGTGAGTTTAGCTCCATTGGTCAAAGATTAGCAGATTGTCATCAACCATAAGGTCAGCATAGCAGGTGCAAGGACAAAGGACAACAAATTTTCAGACATCAGAATGCAACCCTCAGTTTACATGAGTCTGATGTACTCAAATACTGGATTTTCCAATTTTTTTCAATTGATGATATCTGCAAGGCAGTATTCGAAGTAAACAAAACTGATCAGAGTGCTTGTGACAGAAGAATAACAGTAAAAATAGTAAAAACTGCATTAAGTGTAAAATCACCCCAAAGTGATATGAAGCCCAGATCAATCAAATGCATTTACTGTGGGGTATTGAGGCAATTAATTAAGGTACTTTGTTTCCATTTAGAAGACAGCAACCAATAAATAGCAATTTAATACATTTCTAAAGAAGAAAAAAATAAGAGCAAACTGAAGTGACTATGACTAGCTAGGGGCTTTCCAATGGGTCTAGTAACATCTTAAGAGAAACATCGCCACATAATTGTGTCTGATGCAATACTGTCATCTCCCACTGCTCATTTTTGTATATTAGCAAAAGAATAGCATCACCACAGCTCTACTAACAGAACCAGAACACAAGCACTCCCTTTTCTGCTGAAGGCAAAATCAGCTGTCTCAGTTCAAAGCAACTCTCTCACATGTTCACGCTATCCTAACTTTGCCTCAAGTGAGCATACAGCCACAGCCACAGTCCACTTTGCCAGCAGAAATGTGTACCTGGCAACCTGTTGCTGATGGATGGTAACAGTAGCTGGAAGAAAATCACGCCTGTACCCACAGAGGGGTTTGCCAAAACACGCTTGTGGCTATGGATAAGTTATGCTTTGAGCCATCATAGCATCTATTTACATGTTACCTGCTGTTATGATATGTCCTGTCAGGAGTTTATAGATTGCAGCTCTACACATATTCTTTCCTGAACCTCAGAAATACACTTTTACTCAGTCTATCCAAAGCAGAAAGTCTGAAAATGCTAATCCTCTTAGAAACATGTTTTTCTTTCAGAATAGATGCGCAGTAAAGGTTAAAGGGGTTAACAAGGCTGATTCTCAAGCTTAGGCAGGCATTGTATGGTAATTTTGTTAATTTTTTAGGCTGAACCACAACGCTGTTACATCTAAAGAGTGTGAATAATGTATTTCTTCACACATGAAAGAGCTTCACAGGGATGAGCTCAGTTAAATGAAGGTAGAAGCAAACATCTTAATTTTCAGCCAACAGTAGCTTCTCTTGTACAGCATTCTGCTGTTGACTGAATCCCAGTAACCTTACATTCTCAGTCTACAACGGAAATTTCAACATGTTTATATGTTTTCTTCATGGTTTGTAGTCCTCTGAACATCAGCATGGAAGTTTCAAGGGTTTCCATCGCTCCAATACAGGAGTAGCATATATCCCAACTTAAGATAGTGAAAATGTTTGCCTTCATGTCCACTATCAAGTCAGAATTCAATGCAGAATTTCAAGCAAAATGTGCCATCAGCAATTTAAAAAAAGCAAAACTACTTAAATTCATTGATTAAAGGGACAGTAAGACATACCTTGAAGTCTAATCTCAGATTTTCAGCTGAAAGAAATAATCACTTCTTGTTTAACAATTGCAAGGATTTAAATATGATATCAATTCCTAGACCAGTGCAACCAGATGTCTTCTCACAGACTCCTCCACGTGTGACGTTATGTGTTTAGTTTGTTCCTTGTAGAGCCAAACTTCTTTTTTAGAGTTATGTTCCTTGTTTTAGCATCATGTTTTGCCCTGCAAACATGGCAGTGAGCAATACCACCTTTGCACACTAAGCAATCCTGATATTTCAGGTACTCAAGCCTCCCTCCCTCAGATGAACAATCTCACCTTTAGGCTGGAAAGCTGTATTATTTCTCTTGCTAATGAAGTAAATCCCAGGGGCTAAGCTTCAACTAGAGGAGGAAAGTATGTTGCAGTGTCTTAATACTGTCCCAAACACCTAACAGAGAGGTCATCAAGGTGGTGTACCGCACGTGGAAGATGCAGGGCTGAGGCCACAATCTCAGAACTACCGTTTAAAAGAGGGTTGAGCAGCAGGTTGTCTGCCAGCTGCATGTGAAAAGAAAAGGAGCAGACCTTTTCCTGCTTCGGGGACACTTTTGAAAGGCATCTTTTGCAAGAACCCCTAACTCTATTATCACCGTTTACATATTCATTTGATGTAGGTATCTTTCTACCTGCAGTGCTGGACCCTAACAGGGCCCACTCTCTTCGCAGTCTGATGTTAAGAAGCTCTTCAGTCAGCATAGGGGCTGCCACCAACTTCATTTAGAGGTTGCCAAATCCCCTTATAGGAAGCGTAACTCCAAGCGTCTGATTCTGCCCTGTGAGCCAGGCATGTAAAGATGAAGCACTGCAACACCTAAGTCACTTTAGAAATTCAAGTCTTCAAGCCTCTCAGCTGACTTCCACTTCCATGCATGGAGGCTAATATTGCAGATCACAGGTATAGTTCGGGTTTTTTTACTAATTCCATAAGAAAATCTGCAGTGCTACAGTTGGAAATCTAATGTTTTTTTTCAAACAGTGCTGGGAACACAAAGAGGACCTATGGCTTTGTGCTATGAATGACCATTATTTTACTTGGCGTACAGTGGCAAATTATTTGCACAGTAAAGAACATGTAATTACAAAGTACAAACAGTAACTGATTATTATGATTATTTCAATCCCTTACAGTGAATAGTAGATGGTAATTAATTTCTGGACCTACCAGACTAAATATAATTACTAGAAACCACAGCAACTGTAGGCATATGCTGGTAAAACAGAGTTAGGTATTACTGTGGTTGTTTATAACCCAACACTTTATCCATAATTGAATGCTACAAGTAAAAGAGAAAAAACATTTCAGAAGTTCTAAAAAGCCATAGATTAAAAACGTGGCTCAAAAGTTATGAATTTTAGCATTTGTACAGTATTATTAATCGCACATTCTCTGTTACGATTATTTGAACTTTAACGGCAGTAACTGCCAGGGAATCAAAAACCTCCTTTACGTGATTTACTGCCTGTGCATTTATGTGGTATTAAATACCACATATTAATTTAATATTACCCTAGTTTTGTACTGATTAGAATCCTGGGACACAAGCCCAATTCCCTAGTCTCATTTTGGGGTCTACTGCTTTGAAGAATGTGTGTTCCTTCCAACATGCACTGATTGTGAATTAGCCCATTGTATGAAACATCTCATCTTCCAGAAAAAGGTTTTTGGGAGGGGATGGGTGGAAAGGTTGCAAATTAGCCTTTATTTTTACTCTCATAGTCAAACTCAAATTATACTTCATATAAAAATATCTCTGAGCTCTCTGGAACCCTATCTTCATGCTCTGGCTATGCAAACCCACTGAGACCATCAGGCTTTCTGCAACGCATCAGCCAATGTCTTTGTTCTGTTTCAGAAGAGGGAAGGGCATCTACAAGAAGAGTCATTTTTAGCAGATATAACTTTACTCAGTGTTGATAAGGAGTGGAACGGGCAAGGATACATATAGTTTCTGTACATGTCACCAGCTTTCCTCACCAGGGGTTGTCAGAGAATCTGGAGAAAGATAAGCATCGTGAGTTTCCCCTGCTTTCTGAGGAAACAAGCTCCAAGGGATTCCTACAGATTTGGAGGTGGCTGTTTGCAGCAAATTCACAAACAGCTGTTATGGGCACCAAACTGAGAAAAACACTTGACTGATGAGAAAGAATACAAAATGGCACCTGTTGGATGTGCTCTCTGCATGTATCTTGTACTTACCTGCTTGTCCTTTGCACTTGAGCTACATATTGTCTCTGAAATGCTAGAAGAGGCAGAGGCATGACTCAAACACCATGTTAATTAAATTCTCATTGTAAAATCAGCATCATTTTCTTGATGGAAAAGCAGGGAAAACAGCCCCTGCTTTATTTTCAGGTTTCAGTCTGAGTTGGTTTAAACTGAGCGAAGGCGATAGGGGGTATCTCTGATACAGCAGGAATACGAACATTCCTGAGAGAAACTTGACAGGCCCCTACAAATGGTGCTACTGTGAAACAGAAGCTGATTTTACATTTACCGAGCTGCTATTACTAGTAGCCTTTGCAATGTCATTTCAATGTAAGTAGACATGAGTCTGCTCATATGTTAGTTACATTCAGTATGTGAGATTGCTCTGAGAAGAGCGACTGGTATATTCTGCGGTGGGGAACTGAACAAATCCTATAATCTTAAGAAATAAATAAAAGCATGTCTCTGTCCTCTTTGCAAGTTGTAACCCTATTTATCAGCTGACTGTCAATCTGTATTCTGTAATTACATTATTTGTCACAGCTATTTTTCAAAACTGTGGAGTTCCTTTGGAGAAATGCGCTGCTTTAACTTAGTAGCCATTCTCTGCCTCTGTCCTGCTGTGATGCTTTTATCATAATATTCGTCATATGCTGGCAGCCACAATCCTGTGCTCCCAACAATGGCCCATAGAAAGGCTAAGATGAATCTTCAGATGGCTTCTTAAATCTATTCCTTTCCTCTCTTGCTATTGTTAGTAAAGCAATAAGCTTTTTTTTTTTTTTTCCTGATCCCTCCTTCTTCAGTTCTGTTGGAAAGCATGAAGATGGAGGGTAGGAGAAAGCTTTGCAGGGTGACAGCTTTTTTAACACTGAATAATCTACTGCTGTGCATGCTAATAGATGGTGCTACGTCTAATTAACTAATTTTGCAAACGAATATCTAAGTAAATTACTTTTGCAGATTGTTTCCAATGATTCTTTCTCTTTAATCTCCTCTTTGAATAGTTTCATACTGATTGTTGCTGCTGATGATAAGAATTCATATAAAACCCTGGGGTATATATTTCATAGTAAATATATCTGGTATCATCTTAAACAAAACCCTCTCCATCACACACATCTTATTTAAAGGTACATAATCATAGTTTCAAGATTATTTTTTTTTTCAGAAGTTTCAAAGTCATATAGGAATGCAATTTCCATTCATGCTCAGTTCATGGCTGGTTTTAAAAGACACTCGGGTAATTACGTAACTGGGTATGCCTGTAAAGGATTTTCAAAGATTACAAAACCAGACAAACATATTTTAATTGCAAACAAACACCTGATTGGCCCAAGGTGTCTTTGAAAAATCCTACATGCCTATACATCTATGCGATGTACTTATGCAAATACTTCTACACCCACATTCCACATAATCAGAAAATCCACCATTCTTTCTCAGGAAGTCATGGTCTTAACCTATACTCTGTACTTAGCCCATTGTCCATAGATGACTACATACTTAAATATTTGTATTTTCAGTAATTTAACATTTCTTAGATGCTCGCCTTTAAAAGATAAACTTCATACACCATCCACAGCCTGTGTTGCCTTGCCTCAGCGGAGTAAACCTGTGTCCGGACAGCCTAACTCACATATTTGCTGTCAAACCACTACACTGCTGCTAATACTCAACACATCAGCTATCATTTTATCCCCTCTCTGAAACCTTACATAAGCTTTTCCATGTATTCCTGAATCACATTAATTTCCAAGTCTTCACCCTTAAGTACTTCATAACATTTCCCTCAAACGCACTGTTTCATCTCCTTTCTTACTTCTCAGTCCTTCTGCCTTCAACCTCTCTCACTTCTTTAATCACTCAGCATCGTTTGCTCCCTTGCCTTTACACAGGCTCTGTGTTTGTCTGCCAATGCGGTGTTCACTCATCTTTCTTCCTTTAAACCTCTCCTTAAAACCCATCTTCTCACCTTCTAGCATATAATTATCTGACAGCAATTTATCAGGAGTGAGCAGAGGCTACACGGGTGTCCCCTTCACCCGCTCATACATGCAAAGTCAAATAATTCACTCTGAAGCCCCACAGACATTTTTAAATAACAGCCAGTGACCTCTGCTTCCTCCCATACCACTGCAGAACAGGGCACTGCGGATGGGGGCCGGCGGGAGAGGAAGAGCATGGCAGCTGTACTGCCTCTGAAAAGGAGCAATGGGAAACACACGTTTCAGTTCTACTTACCGGTTCCTATTGCTAGAAATCCAATCCGAGATTAACGTCGCAGCCTGCTGGTGACAGTGTTTGTTACCGAAGCTGCAGGCCAACATGATGACTTCCCGACGCAGCTCTCTGTCCAAATTAAAGAAAGCAATAAGGCTGCATTAATGAACGTGTCTGAATGTTTACAAAAAGCTGTTTCTTATAACTGTGGCAGCAACTGATAGTTGGGCAACATATCAGAGATTATCCAGCTATACCAACCTCAGTGTCAACTTAATGCCTACAGCTGCGGCAACAACTAAAGAAAGGTCATGGAGTAAAACCAGCCCCTATTTACACCTATGCACTCTTCCTGACCCCTGTGGTCACATGAGTCCAAGCTCTTAAATATCCAGTGCAGTCAAATACTAAATTAAGGCTTAGGAAATCATGTTCTCCAAACTCAGGAAAATGGAATTCATCTCACAGCATCTCATTGCTCTCCCTCTAACCCAGAAAGGGAAAACAGAAGGACGACAGAGCTAGGGAAGTATGACATGCTAAAGATGACACCAAATTTTAGGAGAGCGCATTATTACAACTATATCACACAAACAAACAATAAAAAAAGAAATATAACAGTACTCATGTTGGTATGATGCTTGAACAAGCGATTTGTTTAAATTATTCGTTGGCCATCCAAGCTTGATATACATTGATGCAACTTGTCTTAAAATATACTCCTGAGGGGGAAAAGAAAAATATATTTAATGTTAACATTTAATTTTTATTTGAAATTTAAATACTATTGACTAATGAGTTTTTATCTCTCTTTCTACCTTCAAATAATGTCCGACTTTCCAAATATTTTGATTTGCATTTAGCAAAGCAACATATCCACATATAACCCTCCTTCACTGCTATAGTGAGAATTAATCTATAGAACAGCTATTTGATTAGATGTCTAGGATAAAACAATTTATTGTTATAAACTCCATCAATTTAAAAAGAGTTTCTTACATGCTATTTTGAACTCAAAATACACAGCTGAGAAGTTGCAGGAGTGTCAACAGCTTAATTTCTACTCTATCGCAAATCTCGACTACACCATGCACGTTCACTTTTAAAAGAATATTTTTTTAATAGCCATAGCTATGGCAAAAATGTTATGTAGGTGCAGTCAATTGACGTCAGAATACTGAACAATGTGGCTGCAAATGAGCTTTGTACATTTAATGGCACCATGTTTTAAGTTTAGGTTCTTTGTGTGCTTAAAGAACAAAACAAGCCCAACGTGTATTTTAGCTTACTTTTACTTTTTACATGGGAAACATATTTACATATTCTGGTCAGTTGTGAAGAAAATCACTGTCATTGTGTTCAGTGTAATCTTTTGCCAGTGGAATTTACCAATTTGAAGAAGAGAACTGAGATATAAAGAACCAGATAGGAGAGCATCTATTTTATTATTGTGGATGCATGGGCATGTATATATGATGTCAACACAAAAGGAGATTCATAGTGCAGCTTTCTCTAGCAGATACGTTATTCTGTGACTAAAAAGACTTTTTATTTCCTCTGCTATCACCTCTGCTTTCAAAGCTCTCATCAGTAGTGATAAAACACAACCCAGCCATTAATTTTACTGGGTTTTTCTATTAAAATTGTGTTTTCTTCACAGAGCCATGTTTAAAAGTGAAATAGCAATGGCAGACTTGTAAGAATTTTTCCATGCAGTTAACAACAGACTAAACATGCAAGTTATTTCCACATTATTTTATATTATGGCTTGGGTTGGCATGTAGGCCCACGTAGTAGGTTCATAAAGAAAGAATCTCAATGTGTCTTTATCAATCTGTAGTATATGTTCTACAAAAATAATTCCCATGGCAGCAGGTAGTTCTGTGTATGTGTGTGTATATATATATATATATGTATGTACATCTACATATATAGAGACATCCAGCCACCTCTAGCTTCCTGCTTTCTGAGCATGGGTGTCTCTGGACACACACACACAACCTAATATATGTTTAAGAAGAAAAAAGCCCCTTTAAGCATCTCAAGCTTTAGAGAGTTCCTTCATTTGAAGGCTTTACAAAATTACAGAAAATTAAAGTATGTTGGCCATTGAAAATAGGTAGACTATATAAAATTCATAGTGAATAAAAATCCCAAGAGTTTATAACTGCGACTGGCTGCAATCAAATCCTGTGTAGTTCATCAAACATGTTTCAGCATAGCTAAGATTTTTATCTCTTTTTATTTCAGGTAAAATGTTAAAATGTTTCTCATGTCTATCTTAATTATCTACTGCTAGATGTTACCGCTGTCCCTTCGGACCCAATTATGAATGGGCTTTTGATTCAATGGTGATCTAATCCTTGTTAATTAAGGTAACTGCACTGAATTCACCATGACTTTTTTGACAAAATAATGATTACAAATCTTTACTTCGGTTACATGCATCCTGTTTGGTGTCCTTGCTGAGCTTGGGCATCAATCTAAATACCGCTGTGGGGCTCCTCAAAAAAGAAAATCTGGAAATAGATTACTTTGGCTCTTTTAAGTGAAATACTTTATTTGTCATTTTATAGAAGGGATAATTACCTTTCCTTCTACTAATCACATATGCCTCAAACAACAGTTATCACTGTTTAAATGCAAATGAACCAAAGCTTGACAATTGCTGTTTAAATAAAGAATAACTAGCAAGAAAGCTAATATCCCTAGGTCATTTACAGTATCTAACTGGGCAATAGTTCAACTCTTGGCAATGAAAGGAGAGAAAGCAAGAGAAAGAAAGAAAAGAAAGGAAAAGAGAGAGAAGGGGAGAGAGAAGGGGGAGAGAGAGAATGAAAGAGAGGAGGAAAGGAGGAAAGGTGGAAGGAAAGAAGGAAAGAAGGAAGAAAGGGAGGGAGGAAGGGAGGGAGGAAGGGAGGGAGGAAGGAATGAAAGGAGGAAGGGACGGAGGGAGGAAGGGAGGGAGGCAGCACTGTATCTCTTACATTGAAGATGTTGTAGTTTTCTGTGCGATCCAGCAATTTATCTAGAGGATAAAGAGCTCGGCTGGCAGCATGCCAAGGCAGAAAATCCTTCTCCTCTGAAAGGTATCTGATAATCTCCAAAGGAATATTCTGAGGCAAATAACCAGCTCTGCAAAATAAAAGAAGTTAGTATTAAATTGTTTTCGCAGAAGATACATGATGAGGAAAAAAAAGACTTATTTTTCTCCAAATGAAATTAAAAGGCAGAAAAACATGATAAACTCATCACATTATAATGACATAAAAGTCAACCTTATAAAATACAGCAACTTACAGTCTCTCCCAACACATGTGCAAGTGTATTTATTGGATGAAAGAAGGCATGAACACACATGAAAGAAAATTAGTCAAGCTATATCTACTTTTTATGGATTCCTGTGGCTATAAAAGACATGAACAATGAAATAAAAACCAAAAAAAAAGGAAAAAGAAAAAAAGAAAAAACAAAAGGAAGCTGCTGCTTTGCTGATTTGTAAGATAAAAAGCTGTCTGCATAAAATCAACAACCCAAGGCATTTTGCTTCAGAGAACATTTCTACTGGCCATGGGCAATTGGGAAGAACTAATGGAGAAGAAGCATCCTTTAGTTTCACAGTTCTCCTCCCCACTTTTCTCTCTCCATTAGAGCTGCCTCATCTTCTATCCACCTCAAGCCATTTTGGAATGACTTATTTTGTTAAACTGAAGTGGCATTCAGTGACAACACTTTGGTTAAGGATGTTTCACCACTTTCCACATAAACTATGTTTTTTTCAGGTGTTTATAAATCAATCAGCTAGAACTTTGCCCTATTCTTTTACAGTCATAAAAGACCTTTCCCTGCAAGGGAAAGA